>NW_015175383.1:292235-397121 GCF_001447785.1 Gekko japonicus | reverse complement strand
CTTGCATAAAGAGAATAATTGGTGAAATCTTCCATCAAACTCCAGCATGTTGTGACCTCTGCATACAGTTACCTGGGCCAATTTGAGTTTGTTTCTTCTCCACAAATCAGATTGAATTGTGAACTCTGTATAAATATGTATCTGTAAAGGAAGGAAACAGTCTTCAGGTTTTGAATTCTGATATGTGGAGTGGAAACAAATTCTGGCTTGCCTGGGCCTCTGTGTTTGAATGTAATGGCAAGTTTGAGTTTGATTAAAGACTTCCCAGACTGGGAACTTTTCAGTCATGCTCTGCATGCGAGGGGGCAGATGGATGAGAGACAGTATAGTAGGGGGAGAAAGAAAAAAAAAAAAAAAAAGCCGTATTTCTGCCTGTCATGGAAAGAAGACAGGACATCATACACAACAGAGCGGTCAGGTTAAAGTTTGGATCTCCCTTAGGCTTTGTTAAAATGTTCTGAATCTGTTTTTCTGGCAATATATTTTATAATACTGTGTGACTTAAATTCATTTCACAAACAAACCATTTTTTTAACTTTGGTGTAAGAAATTCTGTTTACTCTGAATGTATGATGTCTATTATAATGCATGAAGAGCACATGTATGTATTATTTCCTTCCATGTACAACTGAGAACTCCCAAACAGTAAAACAGATATGGCTGCTTCTGTCAAATTTAGTTTACATGTTGGATGCCCAGAACTGATAAGGTTTACGGGATGTGAGAAACAGTCAGTAAAGATTAGTATTTTTCTGATTGGTGACACAGTACTTTTGATTCAGCCTGAAATACATCAGATGTTTTGTTCTGAGAAAGTTCAGAACGGAAGCCAGCAGGGGGTGCCATTGCTAGATAAAGCTAGATATTGTATGAATATAATACCATGAAAAACAAGAAGCATCTTGCCGTCAACTTGTACTCTCCTATCCTTTTTGTTAGATCAAGAAGCTGCCAGTAAATAATTTTCAGTTCTCTTCTCACCTCTAAAAGAAGCAGGTACAGCCATATTGTTTGACTTCTGCAGCTATGCGGCAGTCAGTGGGGGAGAGTACAGCGAGAATATTGCACAATCTTTGCAACACCCATCATTCATGTCTCTTTAAAATGCCTTTCAGTGGAATATTCAGTCAACAGGCAAATAAAAAAGGGGGGGGGATTCTTCAGGGACTCCGAACAAGTTACCAGATGGAATGTTCCCATGTTACATTATGTAGCTGCAAAGAATGCCAGATCTTTCATCTCTTAGGAATAAGGCAAGCCTGCTTCACTCTCTAGGAGGAATGCTCTAAGCCCTCTTGTTAACGTCTCCCTATGGTGGTTATGGAAGGTGTTAGCAGTTTGATCAAGTTCCATGGAATGATTACTCAAGCTTAGTTTTGTAGCCTGAAGGATACTGTCTGGTTTACATGCTATTTGTTTAGATACTGAACAACTTGGCAGTAATTATTTTTTTGGATAAAAGACAACAAGGACTTCTTTCATTTCATTTATTGGACATGGTGCACTGTGCTCTCCCTCCCCCACAAATAATATAGGGGATATGGAATTGTTTGTTTCTACCAAGACAGCAAGTTATGTGTGCAGTAGAAATTCACTGGTTATGTGATTAGAGCTTGTAATCACAGTATGGTTTATCAGCATGAGTCTTGGCTTGAATACCCGACCCAGTGAGTACCAATGCACTCTGCCCCTGTATTGGATTATTGCATCCTGGACGCTGGAGAAGTTCCCGCTCTTGCTGATGTAAACAGAAACTACCCTGCAGGTTGTAGAACTTTTGATGAAATTTCGTGTGGAAGTCAACTTATCTCTGCATAGGAACAGCCTGTAGTAATAAGAGCTATTCTGTTTTTTCCTGTTTCCTTTTAATATGACAGTCACCTATAACTCCTTATACATCTGTGAATAAACCACTTTTTCTCAATTGCTTGATCAGTAATTTTAACCATTTTTCAGTTCAGTCATTCCTTTCCTTACATGTTTTTGAGATAAACACTGTTTTGAAAAGACCTTTAATTCTGAACTAATAAAAATGAACAACTTTTAATGTATATTTGATATATCAAAAACCTGCAGTTGTTAAAGTATTAAGTTTGCCATTTTTAAAAATTACTAAGTAATAAATTCTGCTAGTTTTGTTCTAACGGTTGTTTTAGAGCTAACGTCTTGTGTTCCTCTCATTATTTACATACTCTTTCTCACTGCCATTGAAGTTCACTGTTATGTTAAACCTTGATGTTGCTAAATTAATGTCTTGAATATGTTTGTACACAGACAAAAGATGACTTATAATTACTCACAAGCAAGTACATCTTCTCCTGTGAGTGAGGTGTCAAACTTTTTTCTGATCCTATTTAAACAGCGTGGTTTAAACAAAAGCACAACTCAGGACATGAAAGTTGTCTGTGGCATTATCAGTGTAGATAGTTTTGGCCCTTTATTATCATTCATCTGCAGAGCAGAATATTAATCAAGACTAATTATATGCAACAGCTATGGGAAAACCTCAAGGCCAACCAAAAGCATGTTTCTTTGTATATTTTGTGACTTGAGGGTACTGAGTTAATTAGTAGTAATTAGAAAACCTTCCATTTACAGACATCATTTTAGAATATAGCAAAGAATTTTGTTATTTTATTTACACTACAGTTCTAGCTGGTTAATGATTTAGGTATTCATCACTGTTACAGTTATGTATTTTGCCTTTCTGTGTCAAAAAATGTACTATAGGCATAGCAGTAGTCTGGAGGTGCTGTTGGACTCAGCACTACTGCTGGATAAGTAGGTGGCAGTTGTGGCCAGGAGTGCCTTTTACAAGCTTTGACTGGTTAGCCATCTGCGACCTTTCCTGGGCAGAAAAGATCTGGCTGCTGTGGTGCATGGCCTGGCTACATGACCTAGATTAGTTAACTGCAATATATTCAACATGGGGCTGCCCTAAGAACATAAGAGAAGCCAGTGTTGAATCAGGCCAATGTCCCATCCAGTCCAACACTCTGTCACACAGTGGCCAAAAACACCAGGTGCCATCAGGAGGTCCAGCAGTGGGGCCAGGATACTAGAAGCCCTCCCACTGTTGCCCCCCCAAGCACCAAGAATACAGTGCATCCCTTGCCCCAGACTGAAAATTCCTATCTATACCTTGTGGTTAATAGCCACTGATGGACCTCTGCTCCATATGCTTATCTAATTCCCTCTTGAAGCCGTCCATGCTTGAAGCCTCCTGTGGCAGTGAATTCCATGTGTTAATCACTTTGGATGAAGAAGTACTTCCTTTTATCTGTTCTAACACGACCGCTCAGCAATTTCAGACCTCGATCATGTCACCCCTCAGCCGTTGTTTCTGCAAGCTAAAGAGCCCCAAGCGCTTTAACCTTTCTTCATAGGGAAAGTGTTCCATCATTCTAGTTGCCCTTTTCTGCACTTTTTCCAATGCCATAATATCCTTTTTGAGGTGTGGTGACCAGAACTGTACACTGTACTCCAAATGAGGTTGCACCATTGATTTATACAGGGGCATTATGGTACTGGCTGATTTGTTTTCAATCCCCTTCCTAATAATCTTGAGCATAGTGTTTCTGTGTCGAAAAATGTACTGTAGGCAAAGCAGTAGTCTGGAGGCACTGTTGAAAATGTTTGGAAAATTCAGTTGATGCAGAATGCTGCAGCCAGGAAAGTGGGTCATAGGGACCGTCTTACTCCAGTCTCGGCCCATCTATACTGGCTTCCAATTCATTTTGAGGCACAATCTAGCATGCTGGTTGTTGACCTTTAAAGAAGAGGAGGAAGAGGAGGAGGAGGAGGAGGTGGTGGTGGTGGTGGTTGGATTTATACCCCGCCCTTCACTCAGAGTCTCAGAGTGGCTTACAAACTCCTTTCCCTTCCCCACAACAAGTTACCCTGTGAGGTAGGTGGGGCTGAGAGAGCTCTTTCAAGAATTGCCCTTTTAAGGACAGCTCTGACAGAACTATGGCTTGCCTAAAGTCATCCATTAGCCACAAGTGGAGGAGTGGGGAATCAAACCTGGTTCTCCCAGATTAGAGTCCACGTACTTAACCGCTACACCAAACTGAAGGACTGCCAACTCCCTTATGAAGCTACCTGAATACTACATTCATCTTTGGAGACACTTCTTCAGGTGCTTCCGCCTTCTGAGATTAGGCTGATGGCAACTTGGGAGAAGACCTTCTACGTTGTGGAACCAAAACACTGGAACTGTCTCCCCAGGGTGTCCCTGTTTTCATCTTCCATCAGCAGGTGAAGATTTTTTGTACAGTTTGGTGGTCCCTCAGTGATTCCTTCCTGACCAATGTTTTAATTTGTATTTATGTATTTTA
Source organism: Gekko japonicus (assembly GCF_001447785.1). NCBI lineage: Eukaryota > Metazoa > Chordata > Lepidosauria > Squamata > Gekkonidae > Gekko > Gekko japonicus. The sequence goes on along the minus strand of NW_015175383.1, from coordinate 392,784 downwards.
GCTCTGGTTTTAGTAGTTTTAAATGATATATTGTTCTTTTGAGTTGGTGTTAATGGTTTTAAAGTGTGACCTTATTATGTATAATTTGTCAGCCACCTTGGTGACCCATGTGAGGTTTGAAAGGCAAGGTATACATTTTGTAATATAAAAAAAACCCACAGAAAATATTTAAGAAACATCATTTGGATCCCAAGGACTATTTGAACAGTTCCCCTGGCAGAAGGAGATAACCACCAGGAGTTGCTTCTTAATGAGTTGCAGTCAGGTTCCTCAGAGTTGACTTGTTTTCTCCACTCTAAGCAAAGTAATTTTTAAAGCCTATGGCCCCATTAGGCTTGGCACCATTGTGTGTGAGTCGGAGGGGCTCCTAGCTGCCCCCATGTTGTTTTCACAGGCTGAAATGGCCTTGGTACATATCTTTTGAGCTGCGTGTGGTTGAAATACTCCACATGCAGCTCCATAGTTATGGAAATTACTCTCCATAGCATGGTGGGAGGAGGGGCTCATGCCTGCCCCTGGTGGCATTTTCCAGAACTATATTGGGCTCTTGCAGGGTTTAAAAAACGATGTTTCTCACAGCTGCTGTGTGGCTGTGGTAAAAGGGAGTCAAGGTCTGGGAAATCCAGACCGACTTGTTAAAAAAATGAATTATGTAGTTTTGACCTCAGGGAATGCAGGAGCTGCTGTACAACATAAGAACATAGGAGAAGCCAATGTTGGATCAGGCCAATGGCCCATCCAGTCCAACACTCTGTCACACAGTGGCCAAACATACCAATGCCATCAGGAGGTCCACCAGTGGGGCCAGGACAGTAGAAGCCCTTTGGAAAGGAAGAAGTGGGAAAATCAACACATCTGTTTAGCAGATCAACACTCAATAGATATTACTATGCTGTGTCAGTTGTACAATACGTTTTTCTGTGATACCAACAGGGTGGGGTTTTTTTTATGTGTATATATGGTTGAATTATGTTTAATTAACATTAGCTTTCAAACTATGTCAGTGTGGTCATTGGTGCATTCCAATGAAAGTTTGGCATGCCTAAATCCCATTGACATGAATGGATCTTAAAGTACTGAATTATGTAATACTAGAAATAAGGCCCGTTGTGGAAATAAATACAACGGGATCTAGAAAGAGGCTCTGGGAGAGTGCTCTGGCTTTGGGCAAACAGTGTCAGCTTCCTGTGGCGGCCTCAGCAGGGTATAATGACAGAGTGCACTGTTTTCTCTAGAGGGACTGATCTGTGCTACCTGAAGAGCATTTGTATTTTTGAGTTATCTGTAGCCCTCACCTGGAGAGTGGTAACAATTGTTACCCAGGCTCCACCCCTCAAATCTCCAGGAATTTCCATAGGTAAAGGTGGCAATGCACCAAACAGAGGGGGACAGAGAGGGGGGAAGAAGGTAAGAAGGGGGTTGGAGGGAGGGCTGCAGAAGCATATGCCGGCTTGTCTTGGTGTGCAGGCTGGAGAAGGGAGGGGGGGCTTTGAGAGCTTCTACCAGCCATCTCTATTTGCTGCTGAGAAATGCGGAGTAGGGTCTTGGACAGAAATAGAGTTTTAAAATATTAAATATGCTAAAATCAGTATTTTTCTGATTTTATTTTCTTGTTCTGAATTTATTGGTTTTTCTTTTTCTGTTCTTCTGGATTTGATTTACTGTTTAACAATAATATGTTATTTTACTATAGTGACCTCACATTTTGCTTGAATATGTTTTCTGTATATATTATTTGGACATCCAGTTAACAGTGCAGTAGGACTAGTGTTACGAAGTTAGAAAAGCAATGCAAAAAGAAAAAGAAACAGGTGTATTAACATCTAAAGATGCCTGACATAATTTTAGTTACTAATTTTTGCGGCTAAGATCCACTCAAACATTCCTCCCCTATTAGTATTATATAAGAAAGGGGACCCACAATACTTGCGGGGGGGGGGAGAAGAGCTCTACACAGAGCAGGAGGAGGAGGAAGCAGCAGGAAGTAAGCCTTTCCCCCCCTGTCCCCGGACACCGGCGGTTTGGCCTCAGTGGCTGCCAACCATGGAGCCCGCCGATTCCCCCCCTGTCCGCGGTCTCCTCCACCCCTCCTCCACCACCACCCCCGGCTCCAGCGGCGAGGCCCAAGCAGCGGCTCTGGTGGTCTCCTCCTCCGCCGCTGGTCTCCCCTCCAACTCTGGAGGTCTCCACCGCCGCTGATCTCCTCCTCTCCCCAGCTCCAGTGATCTCCGCTGCCACCACCTGTCTCCTCTTCCCCCCCGGCTCCGGTGAGCTCCTTCACCACTGCTGTTGCCGCCGATCTCCTCTCCCCCCGCTCCTGTGGCGAGGCCTGAGCAACTTCCAACCACCAGCCCGCTGCAGAGTTCCCAGAGCATTCCCTGTGCATGTGCAGGGAATGTTCTTTTACTCTTGGGGGGGGTTTAAATATGCCCCCTATATTTTTCCCAAGTTTTCTGCACATCTGGGTATTGCCCCAAATGTGCAGGAAAATCTCCCTGCCTCCCAGGTGCCCCCGATGTGCGGATTTAGATATCCGCATGCAGGGGGCAACTTGGGAATTAGATATATAGATTATTCATTAAAATACTTCTATACTGCCTTTCTTCACTAATGGCAAAGTCAAGGACAGTGTGGTGTAGCAGTTAGAATGTCATACAAGGAGCTGGGAGACTCAGGTCTGAATCCCCACTGTGCTGTGGAAGTTTGCTGGGTGTCTCTGGGTCAGTCACTCACTCTCAGCCTAAGTTTCCTCACAGGGCTGTTTGGGAGGATAAGATGGATGTGAGGAGAATAATGTAAACTAATTTGGGGGGAAAGATGGCAATATGAATGAAGTAAGTAAGTAAATAAATAAAGCAGATTACGAAACCATAGGTAAAACCGAATCATATGGCAGCCCAATACAAACTTTTTTGTCATAAATTTGACAGTTTAAAACCAAACATAGAAACACAGTCAGGTTCAATTCCATTAAAAGCTTCCTTAAATAATACCATTTACATAGATTGCGACAGACTGGGAGGGAGTACTCTCCCATGCAAGCATGTTTCAAAGCTGAGGTCTCCCCCCAAAACAAACAAACAAACAAACAAACATGGAGGGGGGGCTGCTGCTGACAGCACTGATTCTTTTTAAAAAAGATATGCTGCTACATTCTGAACTAACTGTAGTTTCTGGGTTGTCTTCCAGGACAGCAGCTCTTCTTTGGTTTATATAACTATATATCATTGTGGTTTACAGTGACCTGGATTATTGCAGATAGATTTGGATTCTTCACTCCAGCACTCACTTTCTGTGTATGATGAGATAGTAAAGACCAAAACTGCTGAAGCATTGTATTCTGCAAACCTGTCTTGTGTTAAAGGTGTTTCAACAGAATCAAATGATACATGACATCAAAAGCTGTTGTTAAATGCAGTAGGATCAGGAAGCATTACCCTTATCCATTTATATGTGTGAATCACCCAGTCGTGCTACCAATGCCATTTTACTCCCACTCCTGAAGCTAGATTGCAATGGGTCAAAGGTACAAATGTGTCATTCAGGAAAACCTGGACTTGCTCTGCCACCACCTGCTCTATCACTTTACCCGAGAACTGTAAATAAGCACAAGTCTGTAACTATAATGCTAGTAAGTATTCTTTTTTTTCATCTGATGAGGCCAAGAGCTGATTATATTTAAAATCTGTGCTAAGTATTAGTCATTTTGTATGTAGAATGACAGAACAAGTAGTGTGTTCTTTGAGGGGGTGAACAAACATGTGGACAAGGGGGATCCAATAGATATTGTTTACCTTGACTTCCAGAAAGCTTTTGATAAAGTTCCTCATCAAAGGCTCCTAAGTAAGCTCAAAAATCATGGGATCAAAAACTGGCTAATTAATAGAAAACAGAGAGTGAGTATAAATGGGCAGTTCTCCCAGTAGAGGGGGGTAAGCAGTGGGGTACCACAGTGATCAGTACTTGGTCCACTGCTTTTTAACTTGTTCATTAATGATTTGGAGTTGGGAGTAAGCAGTGAAGTGGCTAAATTTGCAGATGATACGAAGTTGTTCAGGGTGGTGAAAACCAGTGAGGATTGTGAGGCACTCCAAAGGGATCTGTCAAAGATGGGCGAGTGGGCGTCAACATGGCAAATGGGGTTCAATTTGGCCAAGTGCAAGGTGATGCACATTGGAGCCAAAAATCCTAAATATAAATACACGTTGATGGGGTCTGAACTGGCAGAGACTGATCAAGAGAGAGATCTTGGAGTTGTAGTAGATAACTCACTGAAAATGTCGAGACAGTGTGTGACTGCAATAAAGAAGGCCAATGCTATGTTGGGGATTATTAGGAAGGGTATTGTAAACAGATCAGCCAATATCATAATGCCGCTATATAAATCAATGGTGCGACCTCATCTGGAATACTGTGTGCAATTCTGGTCACTACACCTTAAAAAGGATATTATAGCTTTGGAAAAAGTGCAGAAAAGAGCAACTCGAATGATAAAAGGGTTGGAACACTTTCCCTATGAGGAAAGGTTAAGGCGCTTAGGGCTCTTTAGCTTGGAGAAATGACGACTGAGGGGTGACATGATTGAGGTTTATAAGATTATGCATGGGAAAGAGCAGGTAGAGAAAGAGGTACTTTTCTCCCTTTCTCACAATACAAGAACCCGTGGGCACTCCATGAAATTGCTGAGCGGTCGGGTTAGAACGGATAAAAGGAAGTACTTCTTCACCCAAAGAGTGATTAACACATGGAATTCACTGCCACAGGAAGTGGTGGCAGCTACAAGCATGGACGGCTTCAAAAGGGAATTAGATAAGCATATGGAGCAGAGGTCCATCAGTGGCTATTAGCCACAAGGTATAGATAGGGACTCTGGGGCAAGTGATGCTCTGTCATCTTGGTGCTTGGGGGGGGGGGTCAACAGTGGGAGGGCTTCTAATGTCCTGGCCCCACTGGTAGACCTCCTGATGGCACTGGTATTTCTGGCCACTGTGGGATACAGAGTGTTGGACTGGATGGGCCTTTGGCCTGATCCAACATTGGCATCTCTTATGTTCTTAGTGTGGGAGATCCTTAGCCACTTAAATCCTCCTTCCCTTTGCCAAAATCAATATAGTATTCAAATGAAATAGATAAATGACAGTGCTTGTGTTTAAAGACGCAGTCCTGAAGATATAAGTATATGGGAAGAAAGTTCTGAAGTAACCACTCGAATAAAGGAATACTTTCTTAACTTTGTATACAGTGTATGCAGACCGAAAATCCATGGATTCAACGGCTGCAGGCTTGACTTATATTTTGCTATAACTTACATATTGCAAAAGCAGTAACTGAAATAAAGAAGGTTGATATTCTGTGGAGGAGATGCTTGTGTACTATCTTGGGAACTGTTTGCCAAAATGAATAGATTAGTTATAAATCCTACTAGGCTGTCTGACATTCATAGCCAATGTCTATGTACTGAGAGATGGCTCAGTGAATGTTACTTAGGAGTGTAACAGTAATTGTAAGTAGGAGATACTATGAACATTTATGTGGCAAAAGCAGTCACTTCTCCCTCTGAGGCGGAGGACATCTTGCTGGTGATTCCCACCGTGTCCAGTCAGGGAGGCAGGAACCTTTTTTTTTTTACTTCCTGTCTCTTGCCTGTGGGAGTCACCCTCTTCAGTTCTTTTCCTGCCTCAACAGGGAGAGTAGCTTAGATCAGGCTTTGTCTTTATCTGATCTTTAAAACTCTAAATTCCTTATTCAGCCTCATATATCTTCTATCTTAACTACTTCTATATACTTCCTATAATTCTTCCACTGTTCTTCCCTATATTCTAACCCTTTTTGGAGAAGAACAATGTTATAGATAGAGGCTGTCTTCAACAGCGGTGGCCATTTTAGGAGACAGCGAGGGCTTTCTTCTGCTGAGGAGCTGAACACTCTCCTTACTGCTGGTGCCGGATGGGGCACAAGAGGAGCCAGCATGACCTACTCAGGCTTGCCTAGGCTTCCCCATCGAGATTGCCTGAGGGCACAAGGGGAGCCGGCATGTCCTTATTCAGGCTTGCGTAGGCTACCCCAGCGAGATTGCCTGAGGGCACAAGAAGAGCCAGCATGACCTATAGCAGGCTTGCCTAGGCTACCTCAACATGATTGCGTTAATATGAGGATGACAAAAAGCACACCAGAAACGACACCTATTACAACTGGCTGCTGGAGACCAAGGCAATCAGTCTGCAAGGCTGCAGGGAGATTCCTGTTCCATCTGCAGGCTTTGAAAGCTAGCAACGACTGGCTAATAGAGAAAAGAATCTCTATGGGACACAGACAAGATGCTAGAATTTCAGCATTCCGGTAATGTATGCTAACCTGGGCTGTTCTTCCTACCTCCTGATTTCCTTCTCTCTTTAGAGTCTAGGAGGCTGCTGAGTGCCTTCCCACTCTATAAGCCATGTAAGCAACATAGCTTCTAATGAGAGCCATCTAAGCAACTACTCAGTGTACTAAGTTGCAGTTGTAGCTGTATGCAATGCCAACAGTGGGTCTCCAGGTCTACTTGTGAGTAAGACACATGGATGAAGGCCCTTGATATCCCCCCCCCTGGGTTCTAGCCTTGTTTAGGCAAACCATGCAGGAGGAGATTGCCAGTTCTGGCAAGGTAGAGATAGAAGACACACGTCCCACCCCAGCTCCTTCTCCTGCCCCCTCCCTTCCTACAGACAGGGGATTTGGGCAACGCAGCTTATTCCACAGGGAGACCTCGCTGACCCCTAAGGCAGCTAGGCAGGAATCTTACAATAGAAAGAGAGAGAGAGAAAGATCACTCTCTATGGGACACAGAGAGGGGGTGTTCCTTGAATTCAAAAGTTCCTTGAATTTAAAATATACTATTTTAATTTAGTGTTGACTTGGTGTTACCTGCCCTGAGCCCTATTATGCAGGGAAGGGCAGGTTATAAATTGAATATATAAATAGAAATTCATGAACAGTCCTTATTCCTGAGAACTACTAACACCCCTCTCTAAGATCATGGCAGCATTAAAGCTGCAGGAGGTCCCCTCTAAAGAACCGTCAGGCCCTCCTAATTCTCAGACCAGTAGTCAGTCAAGAGAATGAGAATTCTCCCTAGGTCTAGCGCAGCAGAGAGGGTTTCTCCTGTTCCATCAGTTTCTTTCAGAGGGAGAATCCAGCAAGCAACCACATGTTTTACTAAAAATTGTATTTTTTATCATATTTTATACTTGATTTTTGCAGGTGCCACTAATAGATGCTCCAGTAACAGCTTTGCAATCATCTGAGCTTTTGTTACAGGATGGTGAGGGCACTTTCCAGCATAGTTTTTACAAGAGGGGTGTCTCGCCCGGAAGGAAGCTTATGAAGGCTCCATTATGACTGTTAAGGCTCCTGCTCCAGTCCCAGTAGTCTCAAGAGTGGCTGTTGTCTCTAGGAATCTGTTCCTACTTATTTCAGCCAGCAGCCATTGCATGATAGAGGGAGCCATTAGGGTTCTTACTGCCCGCTATGGTGAACACAACCTTTGGTCCCATACCATCTTTCCAGAACTATAGCATCTGAGACAGCTGCCGGAAGAAGATTATGGCTCAGAGCTTGGCAACTGAAGCCTAACCTGAATGGCCCAAGCTAACTCGAACTTGTTGGGTCTCAGAAGCTGAACAGGGTCAGGACTGGTTATTTCTTGAATGGGAGACTATCGAGGAAGTCCGGGGTTACTATGCAAAGGCAGGCAATAGCAAACTACCGTTGCTTATCTCACTACATGTTAAGTCCATAGGTATGACCTATACTTGTTAAAATGTCAGACCATTTGGGGACATTCTCAACAAGACTTATATTGAAACCTGACACACAAGAGCACTCTGACAAGAGGAGTTTCGGGAGTTACTTCTTTAGTTTCCACTTTGTCCTTCTGAGATTTCACAAGGATTGCAGAAGGATGAACCAGGGTTCTTCCAGACAACCCTTCAGAAAAGGTTCATTCAGCAAATAATTATTAGCGGAAACAATAAACCAACCCGTGGCCATAAGCCATTCAAAGCATAACTTCAAACCCTTCTTGTGGTGGGGGAACACATTTTCTATACTCCGGAACATGTAGTCCGACAAATACATTATCAGAGGTTACTCCATGGATTTCCTCAACCCCCACTGGAACACCACGTACTCCCCCCCACACACAAGGGTCAGAAAAAGCTTATAGAACACTTGCTACTATATACCATTTCTTGACATTTGGGCCATAGAATCTGTTCTTCCCTTAAAAGGGGGATGAGATTTCCCCCTTCATGGTGACAAGAAGGAACAGAAATTGAAGGGCAGTTTAGTCTTAAAATACCCCAAGAGTACATTAAGACATTTCATATTAAGATATTTCAGAATGGAGTCTCCAGATCCATCACTGAGTCCTTTCAGCCAGGGGAGCATCTGACTTCAGTAGATCTTGTTGATCAGATCAAACCCTGTGGCCAAGGCGCACCAAGAAAGAGAACTATATACTTTCTGCAGAACTACAGATTCCTGATCAATCTTCAGTTAAGTTCTCTAGCACCTACTAAGAAAGTACAACACCTAGGTGTCAGGATGGTCACAACTTGCTTATACACTAGACCACTACAGCAGCTTCCAAGACATTTCCAACTACAAGTTATGACCAAGGGGGGACCCTTCAATCAGGGCTCCCTTAAAGTAAAGACCAGTCTCACTGAGAGGGCAAGACTGCTCAATCCCTTTCAGGTAAGGAAACATTGCATCTTGGAGGTGAAGCAGATCTTTCTCAGTCTCCGGTCTGCCTGCTAGAAGGCTCACCAGTATAGAGTTGGTGGTCTGGGAGCGAGGCAAGCCCCCTGGAGCTTTACCATCAGCCTACAGATACTTGGTCAGCATGTACTAATCTGATCAACAAAATACAATGAGGGTCTAGCTCTTCATCTACCACAAGGAAACTATCAAGATCATAATGTGGGTGGAGAAAAACCTGACATCACCAAACAAGCTTCAAGTGACTTGGTGCTCCACCATGTTTCTTCTTCTATTGGCAGAAGCGATCGAGGCTTAACATCCCAGTGGCCAAGTGATCTATGTTTGCCTATCACCCCCCCCCATCCCAGTTCCTTCAAAGTTGGTCAGGAAGATCAAGGACCAGAAGGCAGCACTCACAGTACTAGAACCATATTGTCCTCAGTGACCATGATTCTCTGACCCTCAGGATAGGGCAAACCGACCACTGCTAATGTTCCCAGTATCACTGGACACGCTTCAACAAGGTCTGGTATGGCTTCCACATTCAGGATGGCTGTGTTTAGCTGCTTGGAGATCAAGGGAGGTGACCTTTTTGTCTAGGATTTTTGACAAAATGCAATGGATTCCTGGCTAGATTAATTTACAGTACTTCATGGAGGACTCCCATTGGGCAGAGTAGGAGAAAAGGTATCGACCTCTTGAAGACTAAGACTAAATAAGTTCTATCCTTTCTATAAGAGAGACATGATGGGCTCAAGGATTCTTCCTTTACAGTGTCAAGCCGCAACTCTGACAATGGTGTTACCTCTGTTCCAGGGTCTGAGCCTATCTAGTCACCTTCAAGCTCACCACCTTCCCAGGGGTGCTGCTCTAAATGAGCCACCACAAAAATGAAGGTTTCTAATGCAGAAATTCTGTACCATACTCTTGGATTCGCCAGACACTATTTGATCTTATTAAAGAAATTCCACTTAAATGTCTGAGGATGAAAATCTTATTTTTCTTGTAGCAGGCGCCTTAGGTAGGAGGGTTTCTGTTCTAGGTACTTGTTCAGTCAAGCCTGAACTATGAGTTTTCCATAGAGACAAAAGGGTCATGAAGACAGATGCTGCCTTTACACCGAAGGCAAATTTGACCTTTCACAGGTCCCAGAAGATTTTAGTCTTCCTCATTTCACCTGAATCCTATTCATCCGAAGGACAAACTGCAGCAGGCCTTGGAAGTAAGACGTATGCTTAAAATTGATTCCTTATTCATCTTTATCTGCTGAATGAATGAAGGAAGATGTCAATTTGGACATCGGCAGTACCCTTAAGACTTACATTATTGAAGCTTACAAAGCTCTGTATTTGAAATACCATCTGGGTTCACTGCACACTCAGTTCGAAGTGCCACAACCAACACTGCCCTAACCAAACACGCCACAGTCAAAGAGATAGGCAAGGTGAAAACATGGTCGTCAATATCCATCTGTGTAGGGCACTCTAAGGTGAACTAAGGTGACACAGCCTTTGGAAGTGACTTATAATATATTCTAGATCCGGAGGGCGATGACCCACCCAGTAAATGAGGACCCTGCTCTGGGAGGTCCCAGCAAGATGTCCTCCGCCTCAGAGGGAGAATGACCATTGGACACTTACCATGAAGGGTCTTTCTCCTCTGAGGAAAGGAGGACATCTTGTCATCGTCAAACTAGTTATTCAGCAGGTACACTTCTTGTCTCACAAGTACTGTTTGCCTGTTTTTTCCTTATCTAGATTGTTGCTCTGCTCTTGTCTGTCTGTTCTCTTTCCTTGAATTGACTTTACAGTCTTACTGCTTTCGGAGTTACCAGAACGGAAGAGGGCGACTCCCACAGGCAAGAGACAGGAAGTTAAAAAAATGTCCCTGCCTCTCTGATTGGACGGTGGGAATCACCAGCAAGATGTCCTCCTTTCCTCAGAGGAGAAAGACCCTTCACGGTAAGTGTCTAATGGTCATTCTATAGTTTGTTTCATATAATCTTTATGTATTTTCTATGTGGAGTTATTGCAATATTTTTAAATTGCAATTTGCAATTCTCATTCAGTTAGTTGTATGAACAAACCAAACAAATGAAATAGTAGTATTCAGAGAACTGCTATAGTGAGGAATCAGACTGTGCCCCTGCGCATTATAGTACTTGTATCACTATATTACATTTTATCGCACCCTTCTTTCAAGGAACATAGGGTGGTATACATGGATTTCTTCTCTGCTATTTTAACTTCACCACAACCTTGTCAGGTAGGTTAGGCTGAGAAAGGCTGATTGGCCCAAGACCAGCCAGTGATATTCATGGCAGAGTGGAGATTTGAACCCAGACCTCTCTAAACATATCGCAGCTATCTAACATTACAGTGGCTTTCACCCAGATTTTAGTGGCAAAAGAAATAGCTAGGTTAATTTTGTGAGTCTTTCCAAGGCAGGTGACACACCATTATTTACAGGCCAGCTATATGGATTTTTGAAGAAAATTAGTAAGCTTGTTTTCCTGGTGTGGACAAGTTCATAAATAAAAAAATGTTCATGCTCTGTGGGAAGTTGCACTGTATGTTAGACAGGGGCTGTAACCAATCTGTTGTGTTTACATGACAATGGTATCCTAAGCAAAATTACACCCATTGAAATTAATAGGTGTAATTCTGCTTAGAATTTCACCTTCTGTGTGGCAAAGGTTTTGACATTTCTGCTATATAATGATCTGTGTAGAAATAAGAAATAAAGCTTGGTTTTCCTATAGGTCTCTGTATTTTTCAATACTAATTAGCATTACAAGTTTTAGATCCTCTATTTTACTTACTCTTTGTTCAGTCTTAAATTAGAAACTAGTTTAAAAACCTTTCTCTCCCTTTAGATCTGAATGTCTTTGGCATCGATTTGCTTGTAGATAGAGTCACAACGAGTCTATTTCCATTGTCTGAATAGAAATAGGCATATGAATACTGCAAATTAATCACATCTAAGACAAGAATAGAAGCTCACACCCACTTGTGTGTCTGTGAAAGCAGGGGGAAAGAGCCTATCAAAACTACATGAAAAATGGTGTGTTTATGAAGGCAAGGGAATTGTGCAGCTTGACTGGACCTGCATGCCACCATGTGTCTATGAATGGGAGGGGGGCTGTGGGTAGAAGACAAACAGTCTGTGGGGTTTTCTCCTGAATGATCTCATTTAATTGATTGATTCTACTAAGGTCATAAATGAGCTCCTTGCTGAGTCAGGGTTGGAGGTCAAAGTGTAATGCCAGCTGCCTAGGCAGCCATAAAACAATAGTAGCTTCCTTCTGCATGTAAGAAAGAGGCATTCCAGTCCAATGTTTTATTAGACTTTGGGTAACCTTTCTTTTTACACGCCTCAAGATTCTCTTCAATAGAAATTATACAGTGTCACTTACAATTAACTTCTCACTATCCGTTTGTGCTTGAGAGTTTCTAAAAATCATCCATAAATACTTTGTAATAATACTTTGTAATAACCAGTTTAGCATCTCCTTTGCATTCATCTTTCGCTATATTTCCACTTAATCAATTTTTACTGTTCTCAGAGCTTTGAAAGAAAGCAGGGTGTGGTTTTGTCTTAGTGTCCTTTAAGTGCTGGTGCACAAATATGAAAGAGAACCTTTTGGTAGAATAGTGAATTAGTCAGAAAATGGGTTATGTGGCCTCCTGTTTCAAACTTTCAATCCAGTTTCCTTAGCCCATAATGTCTTTCTGTCTTTCTTTTGCAATTTATATACCACCTTTCCTCTTAACTTTGTTCTTTTTTTCTCTTTGGAAAGAATTGTTTTGGCCTACTGGACAGGTTTAGTAGTATTTAGCAGGGGAGAAAAGTGGGAACATCATGCTGGCAGCAGCTGAATAACATCTGAGCTGAGTCTTGTTTCTCCTAGACTTGTAAGAATTTAGCCTGAGCATGGCCCCGTAAGCCCAAAGACTCCTCTTCTTTAGCTTGCCATGTTCAGCCTGAAGCATTGAAGTGAGCTGCTCAAGTGGATCCAGGACCTGCTCAAAATTTGGAGTATTTTTATCTGTTTGGTTCCACTTGTTTATTTAAATTTCATTTCATAACCTGCTTTGGGTCCCCAATGGAGAGAAAAATAAGGGTACAAGTAGTTAAATAAAAATAATGAAATGAATTTGATTTCAAATGGTCCACAAAAATATAGTAATCATTTTCATCTACTAATAAAATACAAAGGTGTGACTAAACCTCTTCCTTGAGAAGATCGAAATATGTCCCATTAACAGGTGCAATTTCAGAAGGCCATGTTAGTTAAGGAAAACAAGATATTAAAACTGAATAAGTAAAGGCTTAAATAAATGGAAATACACAATAAAAGGTCATCCATACATGGAAACAAGTTGCATTGTCCACAGATGTTGGTATGGACCCTTTCCACAGATGAAGGGAAGGATTTGATTGGTATATGTGTTCGTATACAATCCCTTCCATTCCACAGTAATTGTGGTGCAGTAGCAGTTTAGCATGTATGCTAACCTTTTACACATATCTTTGACACAGGAATGACAGTGTAGGCTCCTGTCATCTCCTGTGCGATCATTTGCCTAATGGGGGAGAGGGGTTTCTGCAAGCCGGTGCTGTGATCAGGGATGTCAGGATTTGAGTGATGGTGTGGAGCTGTTCTGTTTACTAATTAACTTAGCATGATTAAAGTTGCAGTTCTCCTGCTCTTTTTTTTTTAAAAAACCAGTTTTTTAATATACTGTATTTTAGATTATTCTTGTTACAAACTTACACAATTTTCTTAGAAGAGAGAAAATAAAACCATTGCATTGTGCTTCCTGAGCTGCTTCAATTGTTTCCTGTTTGCATTTTTTTAAAAAAACCATGCTGGTTTACCGTTGCTGGCATCCAAATCTGCTGGAACAGCTTTGCTTTTTAACCTCAAGACCCAAGTCATGTCAAAGGTCATATTGAAATCAACCTAAGAGGGTAAACCACAAAGCAAGGGGTGTACAATTTCTCAAAGATGTGACTCTTCTCTGTTTGGACTCATAGGACATAATGATAGAGCTTTAACAGCTTGTAAAAGCGTAAACAGTTTGAGGTTAGCCATGTTAAATAAATGGCTGGCTCACATTACTACTTCCCATTCATTCATTTGTTCATTCATTCATCTATCTATCCATCCATATATATTGTAGGCTGAATCCCTCAAAGAAGATCATTGAGAGACAGATCTTTCCTGTCTTCTCATTCATCCAGCATCTCCCTCAGACCCTCAAAAAGGCAGCATAGAGGTTTGGGAGTTTCTCATGGATGCTATCTGCGACACTGTTTGGCCCAGGAAAAAGCGATGCAGGGAAATTAGGCCTATGCACTAGCAGAGAAAGGGAATGAGTTCCCCCTGACCCTTGACATCAGCTTTCTGGTTTCACAGAGTGATGCTGGGGAAAGGGTAAAATGAGAGAGAACTGTTTCTGTGAGCTCCTTCACTTTGTGGTGTATAGGATACAAATCAGTTTATTTAAAGATATTTATCAGCCACAGATGGTAAGCTCAAAGGAAGCCAAACACAAGAACAGCAATTGTAGGGTCAAGAGCATTGCATCGTTATCACCTAGCACTTTATACCAAGAGCAAACACCAGCTTAAATGGATGCTTGGAAGGGTTGTTCCAAAGACAAGGTGCTGCAACTTGAAAAAGCCCTGTCCCTGGTAGATATCCACTGTAGTAAAAGACAAAAGGTACACAGACCAGGGCACCTTTAATATTTTTTTGATTTCCTGATACAATTTTTAGTAGAAATTTATTCTCAGTACAAGACACAATGCTATTTTTGGACTTGAAAAGCTTTAAATTATAGAAAAAACACTGCATTTATTTTAGCTCTTGGGTCCTTTTTATGGAAGAGTTGTTGTTCAGTCGCACAGGAAGAGTGGCTATTGCTTAATAAATACATACTTGCTGCTGGAACAATGACTTTGACAACTTGATAATTCTGTAGATTGTGCAGTGTATACAAACTGGGCCAGAGTTCATTCAGTGGTCTTTTGCCTTCATGCAGAAGCTTGTGGATAGATGAAGAATTGGATTTATAGTTATTTTCTTCATCATGAATTCAACTGCTCCCCTTTGTAATTATTCTGCAGTTTTAAAGTGAGGAAAAAATATTTGCTGAAGGCTTCATTTTTAAAAGATTTGTGTGATGCATACATATGTGGTTTCATAAATGCAGTTCAGCCCTAGAATATATATTTTTACAGATCTGTGAATCTATATCCATATAGTAACACTGTAACATTTCCATGTTTTTGGTCACTTCTCTTATCTTTTCCATAAAGCTGTAGTTTGCATTATATTTTGAAGTTCTGAGTAAAAGTAATCTGTGTTTTTAGTTCATATATTTTCTTGGGTTTACTTTTACTACTGCTGCTGCTGCTGCTACTACTACTACTACTATTGGGGTTTTCCTGTCAAAAGTCTTAAATTTATATTCTGAATGCATGTATATTCACATTGATTTTCATTGAGCTACATGGCTGATAAACTACAGACATGCATCTGAGTTTATATTGTCTGAATATATATCCCAAAAATACCTTATTGATGTTTTTCATATATATTTGGGTCTCTGGATGCTATCCAGGATTTTTTTGGGGGGATACTGGGAAATGGGCCCTGAAAAATCCCAGACATATTCAAGGTTAACTGCAAATATCAGAAGGCAGTATCTTAAGGCTCTCAGGATTGTTTTTTTCTTGATTTTTCTGGTGTCTCCGTGTCTTCCTGGGGCCTGGTATCAGCTATGTTCATTTGGCTTTGATTCTGTCCTTTTAAATTTGTTCTGTTAGTCTTGCAACATAGTATTCTTTGCATGAGTTGCTTCATGTCGAGTTTGCTTTTTGTGGTGGATTCTCAGGTTTGACATTGCCTTTGATTCCTACACTGTACATTGGTTCTGATTTTACATTGGTTAGATTGCAACAGCAGTCCTTTTTGGTTTGTCCTGGCTTATTCTCTGGTTTGACATTGGGTTGGATTCTTGAGTTGTAAATTTGTCACATTTAGTTTGCCAGATTGTCCCACAGTTCTTCTGGGATTCCCTGGTGTTTGTATTGATTCTTTGGGCTTGTTGGTTCTGTCTGCTTTGAGAAGCTTTTGGCTAGGGTTTGCTTTGCTTGCTCTTGTGTCCTTGGCTATTTTTTGCCCTGGAGAAAGCATGTAATTTCCACATCCACCTGTAGCAAACAATAGAGGATGGCTTGGGGACACCTTGTTTAGGGGCCAATAGAATTGGATCTGGGGATTATTTAAACAACAGGCACCAGCAGCTCCACTGCAGTTTTGGTGCAATTTACTTTAACAGCCCATCCAGCCCTCCGGAAATATTCTTCATGCGGAATAATGAAGCCAAGTAATATTGGAATCCCCCCCCCCAAAAAAAAACCCCCACCTCTGAATCTAAATACCAAACCAGTATTTGGAACCTGGAAGACAGGGAATATGGATATTGTTCATCTCCCTGATATCTTGATCTGAAAAAAATACCACCTGTTTTCGAGCTGTACACCCCTATGTTGAAACAGTTCTGTTATTGCCCATGCTGTTCAGAAGCTGTTTAGCAGTTAAACAGCATGTCAGCACACTAGCTTGAGTAGCAGCTGAATTCATTCAACACTTAGACAGTTCAAGTACCTGTAGCCTAACTAATAGCTGGTGCTTGACATAAACATAATGCTTGGACTCCAAGAGGCTTCCAAGTGATGCTACTTCCCTTCCAAAGACAACACAAGAAGTGACAATCGCAATACAAATATGGGGTGTATTTTTATTAGCAGTGACTGAAGTTGTAAATATTTCTCAACAGGCGATCAGATTAGGAAGCTATTACTATTGCCTGTAACTCTACTGCATAGTTTATCTACCTTTAAAGTGTTCAATGTCATATGTAGGTTTCACTTCAATAGCAGATCAATTAAAGAAAAGATATCACCAGCCTCCTTAAAGATGCACTTTGCTTAGACAAAATAAGGTATAGTTTGTAGATTAAGGTGGTAAAAACCTTATTGGAACTTGAATAAAAATGATTGCCATTATGCTGAAAGAGTAACTTCATTTGCAGAGAACAAAGGCAAATCCCATTCAAAGCCACATATTATATAAATGGGGGAAAGCTACAATAAAACAGCTTGTGAGTAGTAAAAGATTCCAGAGGCTACACAAGATTTTTTTCTATAGGAAGTCATACTGAATTATGGGAAAAAATAGTTGTTTAAAGGTTTATTGGATAAAGCTAATGGAATTGATGAACAGGAAATCAGATTTGAGAATTCTAGTCAGCTCTATGATCCAGTGTTTACTTATTAGTAAAGGTTTGCTAAGCTTTGTCATTACTGAATACTTTTTGTTTAAGAAGTTGAGGTTTTACAGAAGACACATTGCCACCTCAGCCAGTTTGATTTCATTGTTTTCATGCCCTCCATGGTTTAGAATAGGGTTATGCACAGGGTCTTTGCAAATTTTGTATGCTTTTCACATTCTTCTTAATTATGCACCAGATATCTAAACTGTTTATTTATTTATTGGGATTTTTTACCCCGCCCTCCCTGCGAAGCGGGCTCAGGGCGGCTTACAAGGGGCAAGGCCCATATAAAACAGGGTAAAAGCAGTAAAAACATTAAGAACAATTAATCACAACAACAATAATACTCAATTGAAAGCAGGATGGTCCCTGGATGTATGCCATGATGGTAAACAGACAGTTCTCTGGGGATGATGTTGTCCTATAGCCAATCCCAAGCAAGTAAGTCTGGTGGTACCAGTCGTACAAAAATTGTGGCAGATCTTCCCGGGCCATCTTTAACCCCGATGTTGTCCACATCATTGGTGGCAGTGGTAGTGGCGGCCCCTATGTGAAAGCCTGACGGAAGAGCTCCGTCTTACAGGGCCTGCAGAACTGCATAAGGTTTAAATGTTCAGTTTCAATTTCCAGACTACTAAATAAATCAAGGCCCTGACCTGGATGGCCCATGCTAGCCCAGTCACATCAGATCTTGGAAGCTAAGCATGGTCGGCCCTGGTTAGTACTTGGATGGGGGACCACCAAGAAAGTCCAAGGTTGCTACGCAGAGGAAGGCAAATTGCAAACCACCTCTGTGTGTTTCTTGTGTTGAAAATCATACAGGGCCATGTAAGTCAGCTGCCACTTGCCAGGACTTTCCACCACCACCAGCAATTAAATCAAACTCAGATGTGCCTATACTTCAGGTTTGAGACCAGTGAGACTGAAAGCCTGTTTGAGCTGTATTCACGCTGTTCTGGTAGTGCAAAGTGCACTACAGATTCTGAACTATGAAGTGGGTAGATACAGGAAGTCAGAGGAAGAGCTATTCAACAGTAGAAATGTAAGATCTGCTTTGTCTGTTACAGCAGCCACATAGAGGCCATTGAAATATTACTCACTATAGTGTGGAGAATCTCAATGTGTGCTGTTGTGAACAATACATGTCACTGGTGTAGAGATTCGCTCCTCACTGTCACATGGCAAGCTGATTAAGAGTGATGCAAGCCATGGGTGGAATTCTTGCCATGTCAGAGTTTTGTCAATATCATGTGTACAGTTGCAGTAAAATCTGTTTCAAATACTGGCCAGACATATTTGAATGGTGGATTGGTATCATAAAATAATGGTGTGTACTTTTTTAAAAGGGAGAGATCTAAGTTCAGAACCCCCCCCCCCCTTTTTAAGTACTTGAGTTTGTGCATGGAGCTGCTTAAATTGGAATTTTGAATTTTTTGGTTTGCCAAAACCATAACTACTACTTGGAGAAAATTTTAAATGTAGTTTGGATTGTTTATGCTAACAAGTAATCTAAGGAAATTCTTGCATATGTTTGTGCCCAGTGCAGTCAATTGTGTTTTTTTTCTCGGAAGTAGTAGAAAACCATGATTATGGTTGCAAAATTTTGTTTCATATGAGGGGAAAAAGGATTTCTGACCATCATTCTCTTTAAGTTAAGGGTGCTGGTTGGATCTTATGGAAGATTTCTGCATGTACAAATAGAAGTGTTAAAATTAGTCCTTGTGTTAAATTTGTTCTGAAAAGACAAGCCTAGTTTGTTGAACATACAATTAAAAAAAAAAACTTCTTGGAAATCATCCATTAGATCTGTTTTGCTACATGATTGGGGTAGGTTAGTGCTGACATGTCATACAAAAGAGAGTGGTTTTATAGACTTGTCCCTAGCTAAGGGAAAGGAGTGTGCTCTAATCTTTTCATCCACTTATACTCTGCTGCCTGTCCCTAGTGTAAAAGTATGGCACTGGGTACTAAGGAAGGAAACAGAAGTGGGTGCTAATAGCTCGGCTTTAAGCACTCTCCATAGCATGAAAAGTGTTATCAAATCTATTGTTGCAGCAGGAAGCATAGCCAAATGAAAAGATTTTGCATAATTGCTTTGAAAGGTTGTATGGTTGAGTGGATGAGCTTTGCTTTTGTCATATTAGAAAGCTGAGTTCTATTTTTAGTTCTGGCTGAAATGCTCCAGAGCTATTTTTTATTATTTGAACTCTCTTTATTTGTGTGTGTGTTTTCAGAAGCATTGTAAAATAGATGTCTGGAGAAAAAAAATCATGGACTGCTAAATAATGATTAGTGTATGGATGAAGAACCAGTGGTCTTGGCTGTCAGCCTGGTGACATAAGAGAAGTCAAAGGTGAAATCCCTTCTTGTTTTTGTGTACTGCCTGTCTTTCTTTTAGTGTTTATTCTCTTTCTGTTTTTACATCTTGAAAGTCACCGCTTGTATACTTTACACACTGTAAAGAAATGAACAGTGTGTGTGCGTGTGCACGCAAGTGTATGTACATACTGTAAAGAAATGGAGAACAGTATGTTTGTACATGTGCGTGTGTACCACACACATGTGCACACACAATTTTTCTCCCCTACAGGGACCTAAAGTAGCTTATAATATCATTCTTCCCTCTTACATTTATCTTCACAATAACAGCCCTGTGAGTTAGGCTAGGCTGAAAGAGAGTGACTGGCCCAAGGTCACCGGACAAGCTTCCATAGCAGAGTCGGGATTCAGATCTGGATCTCCCAGATCCTCACCTGAGATTGTACCCATTACAGTACAATAAAAAGGGCCTAGAAAAAAGGGGTGGAGGCGGCATTTTCCTCATTTCCCCTAAGACCTAAAATGGAAAAATCAGAAACTTAGGGGAAAACCAACAAGTGTAATAGTATAGTCAAGATTTGATTAGAAAGGATTGCATATATTTCAGTATTTCCTCAAATTTCTCTCTTTGTGTGCATGCCCATGCAGTCCAACACTCTGTCACACAGTATTTTTGGCCACTGTGTGACAGAAATGTTGGACTGCATGGGCCATTGGCCTGATCCAACATTAGCTTCTCTTATGTTCTTGTTCTTATGTCTGCCTACCCTGTTTCAAAGTTTCCCAAGATTTTACATTTCCTGCTTAGGTTTGATAATAAAAACAAATTGCTCAGTATTAGCAAGTGGAAAAAATCTTATGGAATTTGTAAAACATAATTTCTAAGAAATTTCATAGAAAAGCCCATGAGCTCTCATTTTGAGTGGAAGGCTCTATCAGGATGCTTTGAATTCCGTGACTCTGAATGTATCCTGCCTTTGTTTAAAATGTATGTGGCAACCAATTATGCATGCACTGAATCAGTTTCCTGATGTCAAGGATTTTTTTGTCCCTTTGAGTTTCACTGAGTAATTGTGTTGAAGCTGGGCCCTTTAGTAGGCAGAACCATTTTAGCCACACTATTCCATGTGTGTTTCTTTTTAGAGACTTGAGGATTCTGTGAGGTTGCACCCGAAGAAAAATGAAGGCTGTGCAGTAAGAAAAAAACTTGGTAACAAAAGTTTCTGTCCCTTCTTTTACCAAAGTATATTGATGGTTAACAGAGTGAATAATTACTTTAGTTCCTTATGTGTCCTTAATACATTTCAGAATGGTAAGCTAGTAAAGCAATGAGTCAGTCATTGGAAGATGGAGGCTTTTAATGTTATCTGTATATTGTGCATTCATTAATAATCAGTTATAAAATAGCTGAGCGCTCTATAAAGACTTTCCATTTTCTACTCACTCACTCACTCACTCACTCACTCACTCACTCACGCTACTGACCTTAGAGATGGGCTGCTGTCTGCTGTCATCCATTTTACATATGAGGCATCTGAGGTAGAGGAAAATACATGGTCTGTTGCAAGCCCTAGTCTCTCAGGTCAAAACACAGCATTCCGGTCATCGACTCATATGAACTGACCACACCAATAGAGATAATATATATCTTCCATTATGTGTGTTAATTTTAGGGAAGATTGCCATTCATTATCTATTAAAGGTATCTATTAAAGGTATCAAAGGTATGGAGTTGAGCAAAAACAGAAATAGATTTTCTTCACACTGCAGACAGTTTCCCTGTGGCTCATACTTTTTCAGTATAAAGTATAGGTGAAATTAATTTTGAAATCCATAGATATATGTGTTACATTTTATTTATTTAAAATATTTATTTCCTGCTTTATCTCCTTAGACTCAAGGAAGCTGACAAAGCAATAACTAACACAATATAGCAGTCTGTCAACAAGATAAAAGCTATGTACAGGATAAAAACAGTCAGATCTAACCAAACAGTTTATTCTAAACTAAATAATCTTTGAAACAAGCTAGTTTCAGGACCAACAAGAGGGGGGACTGGGAGGACAAAAATTCACATGGACTATCAGCTGGAGGGCCCCTGAAGCCAGCATCATGCTGCAGTCATGGAACACATTTACGTATTTTGTTTTACTTTTAATACAGAACTTGTTGTGTCCGCTGACCGCCACCAGAGGTCAGCGAATACCCCAGAGCTTGATTCTCTAGGAACAATGGGACAAGGCTCCTGGTCTCTCCACCGAGGGACCAATGGGACGTTGGCAGGAGATTCAAACCCACCAACGGGACCTAGGGGGTGTCCCCATATGTGTATATAGTTGGCCCACGGGCCGTTTTCCTTTTGTCTTGGTTGTGTAGCAGTAAGCGTGCAGGATGATACGCGAACCGCAGCGGCCTTGCCATGCAGTTAACCCACTACACAATAGAACTCATCAGCCAAGCCAGCATTGGAGCTAGACAAGACCAACTAGGATGAGCGACAGTCATTGCCCAGGTGCAGCCTCTTAATAAAGTTGTTATCTCTAGCAGTCTATGGTTTCTGTCTTCCTTAGTTCCACCCAGCTCCATGGTTTTGTCTGCACAGCCAGATCTTGCAAAAGGGCAGCCCTGTGGTGTGTGTTAGCAAAATAAAAAAAAGAAAAGAAACCATTTTGTTTTTTTCTTAACATCTCTCTTTTCCACATAAAATAGTTTTGCTCTCTTGCTTTCATGATCTCCCATTCTTTTATCCCCACTTCTGTTTCGCTACCCTTCCTTATTTTTCAGTCTTGGTTTCTATTCCTTCTCAACCATTCTGGTCGGCAACTTAGAAAGTATTTAGTCCAGAGGTGTTGAACTCATTTGTTACGAGAGCCGAATCCGACATAAATGTCACTTTGTTGGGCTGGACCATGCATGCTATAAACTGTAACACGAGGTACCAAAGATATAAACTTTATAAAGGTGATTTATGATGTCAAATAACAATAGCAGGCTTGATTGAATTAGGTGTGAGATGCAGAGGGATAGTAGGCATGGAGAAACCAGTATTAGTAATGAGACGGGAAACCTAGGTCTCAATTCCATCCAGGACAATTGAGTCCAGGAGGATGCAAAGAATAAATGGACATAAGTCTGACATTCGAAACGGCAACATTCAGTTGCTGACCTAAGAGTAGCAGTGCTCTTACAAAGGAATTTCAAAGGGAGACTAGAAAGAGAGAATGCTGAATTGCAATTGATAATGAAGCTCAAGACAATGCATCCTCCTGGACTGAATTGAGACCTAGTATTACCAGTGGGTGCTATTATCATTTGTCATCTGAAATCACTCTACTCTCCAAGATATAAGGACCAATCCATGTGTTCTAATTTCTATTCAGGGTCTTTTTGAAAGAAAACAAACCCAGATAGGAACAGAGAAATTCAATCTTTTTTTTTTAACTTTTCACAATAAGCCAAAATAATTTCCTCAATGTATATTGTGCTTGTCAGAAGAATCCACCCTCCCACCCAAGCAGTGTGCTTTCACACAAAAAGCTTATACCTGGAATAAAACGTTGTTGGTCTTAAAGCTGCCATGGGACTCCATTCCCCCCCCCTTTCCTCCTCCCCTACAAAAAAAGAAGAGCAGCCCCGGAGAAGTAAGCAGAAGCGTGTGTGTGTGTGTGTGTGTGTGTGTGAGAGAGAGAGAGAAGAGAGAGAGAGAGAGAGAGATAGAGAGTGTCTTTTTGTATCTCTCCAGCACGAAGTAGCCATGAAGCTCTCTCTGTCTCTGTGTGTATGAATGAGTGAGAGAGGGGTGAGGGAGGCTTGTTTTTGTGTCTCTCCATAAGAACATAAGAAAAGCCAATGTTGGATCAGGCCAATGGCCCATCCAGTCCAACACTCTGTCACACAGTGGCCAAAAAACACCAGGTGCTATCAGAAGGACCACCAGTGGGGCCAGGACACTAGAAGCCCTCCCACTGTTGCCCCCCTCCAAGCACCAAGAATACAGAGCATCCCTTGCCCCAGACTGAGAGTTCCTATCTATACCTTGTGGCTAAAAGCCACTGATGGACCTCTGCTCCATACGTTTATCTAATTCTCTCTTGAAGCCGTCCATGCTTGTAGCCGACACCACCTCCTGTGGCAGTTAATTCCATGTGTTAATCACTCTTTGGGTGAAGAAGTACCTCCTCTTATCTGTTTTTACCTGACTGCTCAGCAATTTCATTGAGTGCCCACGAGTTCTTGTGTTGTGAGAAAGGGAGAAAAGTACTTCTTTCTCTACCTGCTCTGTCCCATCTTATAGACCTTGATCATGTCACCCCTCAGCCGTTGTTTCTGCAAGCTAAAGAGCCCCAAGCGCTTTAACCTTTCTTCATAGGGAAAGTGTTCCAACTCTTTTATCATTCTTGTTGGCCTTTTTAATTGCAGTCGCACACTGTCTTGACCTTTTCGGTGAGTTATCTATTACGACTTCAAGATCTCTCTCTTGGTCATTCTCTGCCAGTTCGGACCCCATTAACATGTATTTATAGTTAGGATTTTTGGCTCCAATGTGTATCACTTTGCACTTGGCCAAATGAACCCCATTTGCCATGTTGACACCCATTAGCCCATCCTCGATAGATCCCTTTGGAGTGCCTCACAATCCTCCCTGGTTCTCACCACCCTGAACAACTTTGTGTCATCTGCAAATTTAGCCACTTCACTGCTTACTCCCAACTCCAAATCATTAATGAACAAGTTAAAAAGCATCGGACCCAGTACTATCTTGGACTGATGAATACTCCTGACGTGGTAACTATGAATCATTAATGTTTACTTAAGGCAAATTGCCCTAGCCTTTGTTATTTTTGTAATCTCTGATAGTCTATGCTAAGCTCTGTACTGAATAAAGATCCAACTTATTGCTAATATGTCTTTGATGTTGTAACTGAATTCCAAGTCTAAGCCTGGTGCCTAACCCTGACCACATATGCTACCTTGGTAAGAGTGTGCACCTCTGGATAGAGTTGCTATTGTGTTAAATCCCAGATGCTAACTAAGGGTTTGGAATCTCTCCCTTAGGAAAAGCAGGGACTATTGAAAAGAGGTTCTGGTGGCACATTGTTCTGAAAACCTGAGAGGGTATAGCCTACCTCTGGGTTTGTTGTTTAATGTATTGAAAAGTACAGGATTCCCTCCCATTCCTGGACTGGCATGAGTGGGCTAATCCCTGTACAGTATATATGCTGTTATAATGTTCCCTGGGTATTATTAGTGTTAGCTGTCTGCGATGGTATTTTCAATCAATCCTATGGCATTTAGACATTTTGTGGAATTGATTCTTTGCTAGAGGTGATTTGTAAACATTGCTGAACATACTGAGTTTTGATAGTTAGCTTGTTATATTATTGAGTCCTCTAGTTTATATTAGGTGGGAAGTTGGTCTCTTGTTGGATCTTCTCCCTGTTTAGATTACCGTCTATGATATTCCCCGATGGGCTTGGCATTCCGGTAACATTTGGGGCTGGGAGGAGGATGGCAGTGGGAGGAGTTTTTCATAGAAGAGCTCAGAGATACAGGCATACTCGGGGCTTTTCTGATCTCCGACCCACCTCTAGGAATGAAGATGAACAGGCCCTGGGACTCCCTTCCTCTTTGTCAGTGATGCTGTGTAATGCCAGATTGGTTAAATACGGACCAGCGCCCTGTGGGATGTTATCTGGCAGGGTGGCTTCCATCTGGCCTGCCTGCCTAAGACTGGTTGGGGGCTGATAAGGTGGTTCCTCTCACACAGCTAACTCCCCCCCTCGGTTACTCTGTCCTTCATCAATCATGAACAGAGGACGGGGTGGTGGTAGAGCTGCAATTCTCATTCATGATAGTTTCATCTTTTAGAGGATCCCTTCACTGGAAATCCCTGGCATTGGATGTGGTGTGCTGGGGAGGGGTTGGCTATCTTGCTGGTTTACTGTCCACCCAGCTCACCAGTAGATACCCTATTGAGGTTGGCAGAATCAGTCTCTGAGTGAGGTCCACCCTCAACTGGTGGACCTGGATGATTTCAATGTCCACATAGACACTGCTTTGTCAGGTGCCGCCTCAAGCTTTATGTCTTCCATGGCAGCATTGGGACTTTCCCAGGTTGTTTCAGTCCCCGCACATGAAGCAGGCCACATACTGGATTTGATTTTCTGTGCGGGTGATGATCTGGATACTGTGGTTAAAATTGACCTGGTGCTGTAGTCAGATCATTTCCTCCTGAACTTCAGTCTGAGATTTGTGACTCCCCTCTGCAAGGGTGGTGAGCAGATTTATGCTTGCCTGTGGAGATGTATGGATCCATTAGGATTCCAGAATGCAGGATCTCCCAGGACCTGTTGGCAGTTCCCTCAATAAGCTTACTGAGGTCTTGAATAGGAATCTTCAGGAGGCCATCAACCAAATTGTTCCCCAGTGCCCTCGTGCCCCTTATGTTCCCTGGTATTCTGAGTAGCTTATAGGATTAAAGAGGATGCTTAGATGGCTAGAGTGATCTTGGCGGCAATGTTGTGATGAAGTAATGAGAACACTTTATAGACCATCTGAGCACCTATTGAAGACAGCTAAGAAGGATTTCTTTTCTGCCTCCATCACGTCTGCTAGCTCATGTCCAACACAGTTATTTAGGGTGGTGCAGCAACTGACCTCCCCAAAATATTAGTGCTTTGACTCTTAGCTGTGACTTATTTCCTAGCTTTTTTTGGGATAAAGTCCCGAAGCTCTGCCAGGACCTCACTTCTAGTTTGAATGCAATTAATGATATGGAGGCTCCATTGGCTTTATCTGGTTTTTTTCTGGACCAGTTCAGCCATTTCTCAGTGTTGGAAGTGGACAGGGTCCTGAATGCTGTGAGAGCAACAACTTACTCCTTTGATCCCTGCCCCTCTTGGCTGATTAAATCTAGCCGGGAGGTGACAGGAGGCTCTCTCTCTCAGGGTTGCTTCCCTAGATCCTTAAAGGAGACTATAGTTAGACCATTGTAGAAAAACCTTGGATAAAAAGGAACTAATTACCGCTCAGTGTCAAATTTACCATTCCTAGGAAAGATGATAGAGAGCGCAGTTGCTGAACAGCTTCAGGTCTTTTTGGATGAGACTTCCACCTTTGACCTATTCTAGGCCTCCTTCAGGCCTGGTTTTGGGGCAGACACAATCCTTTTAGCTCTTCTGGATTTCCTCTGGCTGCAGTTGTATCAAGGTGGTTCTGATGTTGTTGGATATTTCTGCACCATTTGATATGGTAGACAACTCGATTTTGGTCCACCATTTGGCCTCCCTTGGGATTCATTCTATAGCCTTACCGTGGTTTGCCTCATTTCTCCAGGGACACAGTCAGAGGGTGTTCTTTGTGGGCAGGGGGTCTTCTGGGCAGCCCTTAGTCTGTGGGGTACTCAGGGATTGGTCTTGTCCCCGATGTTGCACCCTCTGCCGGAGGTCATCAGCAGGTTTGGGGTTGATTGCCACCAGTATGTTGATGACACCCAGCTCTTCCTCCTATTGGATAAACAACCAGAAGTGGCTCTCTCTTCTATGACCCAGTGCCTGGAAACCATGGTTAAATGGTTGAGGCAGAGCCAGTTGAAAGTCCATCCAATCCCCATTGGGGGGATTGCACTTCCTGGATCCAGATGGGGTCCAGCTCTCATTAGTGGACTCCATGGCTTAATACCTATTGGACAAGCAGGTGTCCACAGTTGTAGGACAGGCTTTTTCCCTATCTATGCCAGGCCCATCAGCTGGCCCCCAATCTGTCCCAGCCAGACCTGGCCACAGTGATTCATGTCACAGTCACCTCCAGAATAGACTGTTGCAATTCACTCTATGCAGGGCTGCCTTTGAAGGTGCTTCAGAAACTTCAGGTTGTCCAAACTGCAGCTGCCAGGCTTCTGACCGGAACATCTTGGTTGTCACATATACAGCCTGTCTTGAAGCAGGTACTCTGGCTGCCTATTGGTTTCTGGGTCAAATTCAAGGTGCTGTTCTGATCTTTATAGCCCTCAATGATCTGGGATCGTCATACCTGAGGGACTGCCTCTCCCTTTACAACTCCCCTTGGCAGCTGTGGTTGTCATCTCGCAACCTACTGGTGGTGCTGGGCCATGCTCGCTCTAAGATGTAGAGTCTTGTGAGCAAAAATACTACTTTGTGAGCTACTGGCATTAAAGTTGTGAGTGAGTAATTTGGCTACTGCATAAATTAGTTTGCTCTGGAGCCATCCTTGCTGAGCAAAGACAAAAATGTGTGAGCCGGAGGCTAAAAATCTGTGAGCTAGCTCATACTAACTCAGCTTAGAGGGAACACTGGGGCTTTACCCTTGGGTCACACTTTGGCGTCCACCAGAGTGAGGGCTTTTTCAACTGTAGTTCTGTCCTGGTGGATTGCCCTCTCAGATGAGACCCAGGCCCTGCGGGGCCTCCCCAGGTTCTGCAGGGCCTGTAAGGCTGAGCTTCTGCCTCAGGCCTTGCCCAGTTTAGTGTATTTTGGGGGCTTAATGCTGGACTTATCACTATCAGTTATTGTTCGCTTTTTATACTCTGTATTTTATACTGTTCTAACTATATTATCTCTGTTTTAATATTGTTGTGAACCTCTCTGAGCTCTACTTTGTGGGGGAGCAGCAGTATATATATGGAAATTATAAAATAAATAAATAAAAATTACACATATTTTAAAACAGAAATATTAGCAGATCTTGTATCAATAGTAATATTAGTAGATATTGAATCAATTGTACTTGTATCTGCACATCTTTCAACCAGTTTGTCCATTTCACATATTACTTTCAACCAGTTTGTCCATTTCACATATTACTTTTAAGGTACTGTCAGTAGTTGGTAAGGTAAAGGTAAAGGTTTCCCTTGCTCGAAAGCCAGTCGAGTCCGACTCTAGGGTTGCGGTGCTCATCTCCGTTTCAAAGCCGAAGAGCCAGCGCTGTCCGAAGACGTTTCCGTGGTCATGTGGCCAGCATGACTAAACACCAAGGCGCACGGAACGCTGTTACCTTCCCACCGAAGTGGTACCTATTTATCTACTTGCAATTTCTTGCCGTCGAACTGCTAGGTTGGCAGGAGCTGGAACTAGAGACGGGAGCTCACTCCGTCCTGCGGCACCTGGGTCTCGAACTGCTGAACTACGACCTTCCAAAGCCTGCAGTTCAGCGTCTTAACCACTTGAGCCACCGCAGCTCATTGATTGATTGATTCATTGAGCTGATTGATGGAGGATATTTAAATGGTCTTTGGCCCTTCTGACTCTGTGTTGATGTGCATGGCTCTTTGAGTCCTTCACTGTCTTCAGTGCTATATCATGGTTCACCTGCAGAACCTCTCTGGAGTCACTGTCTTTCACCCAAAGAACAATGTGGAGGTAGACGACCAGGAACAGAGCTAATTAACTGGAAATAAATGCAGGTTCTGGCCTGAAGTCTGATAGATGGCACAGATGCTGGTTAGCAGCACGTTAGGTATTTTAGATGGATAACAGTTTTGTATGGGAAAAGTGTGCAAACTCCCTGTAGATACTCATGTATCTAAGTGGCGGTTGCAAGTATTTGCCCTAATGTAAGTATTGCTTGGGGAGGAAATTGTGCATGCTGGAAGCAGCTTTTATTCAAGTGGGCAAATCTTCAAATGGTGTATGTTCTGGAAATGGTTTCTTTTCATCTACTATGACCCTTAAAAACCCAATCATGCTGGTTTTGGAGAATTGTGTAATCTAGTTGAGTTGAACTATCATTGAGATATGATTGCTTAATGCAGCCTTGTCATCTGCATTGCTAACTAGGCCTGTTGAATATAAAAGACACATGCAGCTTTTGGTAAAATGTTGGGTTTCTTAGTGCAAGTTTAAACTCTGAAAAGATTGTTCAGAATATTAAGGTGTCAGTAAGGCCGAAGAACTCCCAGTAGACTGTTCTTTAAGAAGAAGGAGGAGGAGGATTAGGATTTATACCCTGCACTTCACTCGGACTCTTAGATCAGTTTACAATCTCCTTCCCTTCCTTTCCCCACAACAGATACCCTGTGAGCAATGCTCCCTCTAAGCTGTGGAGTCTTGTGAGCAAAAATTCTACTTTGTGAGCTACTGGCATTAAGTTGTGAGTGAGCGATTTGGCTACTGCATACATTAGTTTGCTCTGGAGCCCTCCTTCCTGAGCTAAGACAAAAATGTGTGAGCCAGAGGCTTAGAGAGAGCTTAGAGGGAACAGTGCCTGTGAAGTAGGTGGGGACTGAAAGAGCTCTGAGAGAACTGCTCTTGAGAGAACAGCTCTGAGAGAACTGTGACTGACCCAAGGTCACCCAACTGGCTGCATGTGGAGGAGTGGGGAATCAAGCCCGGTTCTCCAGATTAGAGTCCGCTGTTCTTAACCACTACACCAAACTGTAAGCGTTAAAAAGTGCCCCTGAATCTTAGGTAATTCTGGAGTGCATAAACTTAATCAAAGCCCGATGGCTCAAATCTCTCTTAATGTACTGCTTTGGACGCAGTGCATATGTTTTGCAAATAAATACTAAATTAGTGAGCTCCTGCTGGAAGCATTCAGTGAGAACGAGTGATTTGTCTTGCTTATGAAAGGCACATATATTTCCCCTCGTAGTTGTTTGTCAGCTTGCACGTTACTTTATTTATGAATTCAGAATGGGCAATGGTTGTTTTTCAGCTCCTGAGCAGATGTGCTAGAGGCAGTCAAATTGATCAGCCAAAATAAATGCAATTCCATCACTGAGGTTAGGAGGAAGGATGGCTATTGCAATTTATTCTCCCTTCCTCAATGACTGCATTTTTCCTTTTGGTTGTAGTATAAAGAGTGAAGATGTGTGTTTAAAATATGCTTTCAGAGAAGGATGCAGCCAACAAAAGCAGCTTCTTGAGCCCTTTACATGCAAACTTCTCTAGGAATATGTGAAGAATAGAATTTAACTCTGTATTTTCACTAGAAAGCTACAAGTGTTAGGCTTGAAGTATTATTTGTGATTACCACAAAGTTACCTGGATAGGGATTTATTTTGAAATTTTTGTTAAGCGTAAATCATTGTCTGAAAGAAAGTTTTAAAGAAGGTTGTCAAAAATGCTAGGCTATTTCAGAATTTCGGGTTTGCAAATGAAATTACTTGGAAACTTGATGATATTGCCAATAGGGTTATTTATGACCCAAAAGAAAAGCAACAAATCTTTCAAAAAGTGGCTGTCAGACACTAGATTTCCATTTCATAAATATAATCGCAGTGATATGTGACCACTTCAGGTTTTTTCCCCTCTGCATGTGATGTATAGGTATGGGTTTCCTTTCTTAGTAAGGCAGCAGGTAAACACATACACATGGAGATCAAGCCCTGTGAGGAAAGGCTGAGGGACTTGGGAGTGTTCAGTCTGGAGAAGAGGAGGCTGAGGGGGGACATGATTGCTCTCTTGAAGTATTTGAAGGGCTGTCACTTAAAGGAGGGCAGGGAGCTGTTCTTGTTGACAGCAGAGGATAGGACTCACAGTAATGGGTTTAAATTAAGGGCAAGAAGGTACTGGCTAGATATTAGGAAAAACTTTTTTTACAGTAAGAGTTGTGCAACGGTGGAATCAGCTGCCTAGGGAGGTGGTGAACTCCCCCTCACTGGCAGTCTTTAAGCAGCAGCTGGACAAACACTTGTCAGGGATACTCTAGGCTGATCCTGCATTGAGCAGGGGGTTGGACTAGATGGCCTGTATGGCCCCTTCCAACTCTGTGGTTCTATGATTCTATGCTGTGTGCGTGTGTGTGTGCACTGCATGAGTAAAGGGTGAGCCAGTTTGGTGTAGTGGTTAAGTGCACGGACTCTAATCTGGGAGAACCGGGTTTGATTCCCCACTCCTCCACTTGCACTTGGCTGGATGACCTTGGACAAGCTTCTGATAAGAGCTGTTCTTGAAAAAGAGCAGTTTCTGTCAAGAGCTCTCTCAGCCCCACCTACCTCACAGGGTGTATGCTGTGGGGAGGGGGAGGGAAAGGAGATTGTAAGTCGCTCTGAGACACCTTTGGGTAGTGAAGGGCGGGGTATAAATCCAATCTCTTCTTCTTCTTCTTCTTACATTGGTTTGCAAAATCACTTTGAATAATTTTAATTGTTATTGTGTTCATACCTTTGAGGCGCAAGACATAGTTTCAAAACATTTACATGGATGCAGATACCGTGTTTTCCCGAAAATAAGACACTGTCTTATATTTATTTTTTCTCAAGAAGACACACTAGGGCTTATACCACAAAGGCATAGAAATCCTGCTAGGGCTTATTTTTTGGGTAGGTCTTATTTTCGGGGAAACAAGGTAATATGCTTCCTAGTTGCTGCATTTGCATGTTGCAAATACTTACAAGAGACCTGGTCTCCAAGGAAGTGACTTGTTGTCAGTGTGGGAGATTTAATTTGGTATTTAAAGGGGAAGAAATCCTTTCTTGATCTGACTGGCTGTCATGTGCTTAGTGTTCCCATGGATGCTGTATTTCAAGATCTGCACTCTGCTCCATGCAGTTCTCATAAGAAACAAAAAAGACCTTTCCTAAGTACGAGCACTCAACTCCCTTTGTTTTCTTCATGTTCAGTAAATTCTAGACTTCTTTTCCCTTTGCACAACTGTGTGATTGAATGCTTGTTAAGCCTCTTTTTGCTTCCATTGTAGAAAGCAACTTGCTTCAGAACCCAAACATTTGTTTTATAAGGCTAACATATAATGAAATGGCAATTAGAAAAAGAGAGTGCACAGATAGCAGGCACTCATTTTTCAGTACCCATATTTGAGTTTGTCTTATCTTAAGAAAAAGAAGAGAGAAGTACTTCTGTATAGTAGTGATTTTCAGTGGCACTGCATAGTTGTAGTTCATACTAAATTTCATTGGAGTTGAGTCCTTATCTGACAATAAAGCTCCTAAGGATTTTTGAGGTTTTTTGCCATCAGTTTGCAGCTTATGGTAACCCAGTATGGTTGTTAAGGCAAGAGACATTCAGAGGTGTTGTCTGCCTCTGCCTAGTGATCTTGGATTCCTCGGTGGTCTTCCATCCAAATACTAACCAGGGCCAACCATGCTTGACTTCTGAGATTTGAGGAGATTGGGCTGGCCTCGGACGTCAAGGTCAGGGCTTGACTAATGTATAAAAATAATGGCTCTTGAAAAATGACAGACTATCTTGCTGGCTGATTTCTCATTCTGTATTTGGAGAGTATAGGTTTGTAATACTTGCCTACTATTTGATGATATAAAAGTTTGAAGGAATAACTGAAGTATCCCAGTATAGTACTTGTTACTTTAATTGCTGGTGTTTTTGTTCCAAAATTGAAATGTAAGTGCTAGTGTATATTTTATTTAGACCAATTTGTGTTTACAAAATTGGAAACAAGGTTGCAGAGAGCTCTTTGGTAACATAGTTAAAGCAGATCCTTGCCATTGGCACATTTCACTTATCAAGTGATGCAGTTCACCTTATTTTTATTTTATTTTTATTTACATGGGACTTATATACCGCCCATAACCCCTAACGGGTCTCAGAGCGGTTTACAGGGGCGTTCTTAGTTAGCCCTATCTAAGGCCACATACCGAAGGGGTGGGGATTCCCTACCAGCACCCTGTGATAGGTCCGCTGCGTTCTTCTGGCTGCTTGGCAGCTCTCCCTCTTTCGGTGGCTCTCTTTTCTCCGGCAATTTTTCTCCACTGGTCGGCTGCTTCTCTCCTTTGGTGGGACCGTCTACCCGGTGCCTGTCCTCACGTCTGCTCAGCCTCGGCTCTGTCCTAGCTGGCTCCGCCGCGCTTTACAGTCCATGTAATCAGACGCCGACGCCAGTCTCCACCGCAATCTTCCGCCGCCAGGGATCGCTCGACTGATGTTCTTCTTGCCGAGTGCCATCTCGGCTTCGCCGCCGCCGCCATTGATGTTTCTCGCCGAACGCAGCTGCGGCCACCACAAACCTCTTTTTGTTACAGAGGCAGGTGCCCCCCACCCTTCTAAGGGTGGGTACCCATTTGCCTACTCGCATGATGTTAATTGCTTTCGGGCCGCTGGGTAGTTTGCTGTAGACAGTTTGCTGTAGACTGGTAAACTGGAGGGGGGGGAGGACTCTTTCAGGTAGATTTTACTCTGCAGGTAACCTGGTTAATTGAAAACCTGTTTTCAAATTCCAGATAGGGAGGCAAGTTAGAATTGGTGGAGGTAGTTAATGGGTTTCCCCCACCTAATCATAATAGCTAAGTTTAAATGTAAACATTTTTTCTTGTTTTCCTCCTCCTAACCTGTTTTCCTTTTTCATATCAGTTGATACTATCTGGAAATCGTACATCAAGCATTAGGAAGTTGCAACTTTTTCACCAACTGTGCAAATTGTTTTCATTTTCTTTGAAAATCAGAGAGAATAAGATGCTCATGTTAGAAGATCTGATGCGTCTAATGAATACTTGGTTCTCCGTCACCTTATTCTTTTCTGGTTCAACATAATGTTATTGTGGAATAAGTATTGCCAGGAAATCCCATCCTTTCTACAGTGACATAACGAGTGCATTCCATGGCCTCTCCCTTTTGAATACTCCCTTTCCTCTTCAAGTGGTTAAGACGCTGAACTGCAGGTCGGTAGTTCAGCAGTTCGAGACCTGAGTGTGCCGCATGACGGAATGAGCTCCCGTCTCTAGTTCCAGCTTCTGCCAACCTAGCAATTCGAAAGCAAGAAATTGCAAGTAGATAAATAGGTACCACTTCAGTGGGAAGGTAACAGCATTCTGTGCGCCTTGGTGTTTAGTCATGCCGGCCACATGACCACAGAAACAGCTTCGGACAGCGCTGGCTCTTCGGCTTTGAAACGGAGATGAGCACCGCAACCCTAGAGTCGGATTTGACTGGCTTTCAAGCAAGGGAATCTTTACATTTACCTTCCCCTTCAGGTACCTTGAGTGAATATGATGTTTTCTGGTTCTTCCTCACTTATAAAAAGTAAGATGGCTACAGCTGTTTTCTTTCTTGAACTATTTATTCAAGAAAGTTGTATTACCGTCTTCATAATTAAACAATGTTTTTTATAACTCAAAATTCTGTAGTGGTCGGTGAGAACCACTGTACAAGTAGAGATGAATGACAGTGGCCTATCTTTCTAATATCCTATTTCCAGCAATCCTACCCAACAGATGTTTCCAGGATGCCTATATACAAGGCATGAAGACAAGACAACTTCCACAAGTTAATTATGGATTATGTGAGAAAAATTGCTTTTTATCCCCTCTGTCTGCACTATACATAATGTTATACGTATCTATCATGTTGCCTTCTGTCTTTTTTCTTAGCTAAAAAAAGAGCATGAGAGAAGCCATGCTGGATTAGGCCAGTGGCCCATCTAGTCCAACACTCTGGGTGCGTTCAGACGGGGCGTTTTTGCCGGCATAAACATAATTTTGTAAACCTCTATCATGTTACTCCTCAGTCATTATTTCTCCAAGTTAAAGAGCCCTAACCTCTCTTTCTTCATAGGAAAGGTGTTCCATCCCCTTAATCATTTTAGTTCCCCTTTTCTGCACTTCTCCCAATGCTGTAATATCTTTTTTTGAGGTGTAGTGACCAGAACTCTGCACAATATTCCAAATGAGGCCACACCATAGATTTATATAGGGGCTTATAATACTGGTTGATTTGTTTTCAATCCCTTCCTAATAACCCCCAGCATAGCATTTGCCTTTTCTTATTGCAGTCACACACCGAGTTATCTACCACAACTCCAAGTTCTCTCTCCTGGTCAGTTACTTCCAGTTTGGACCCCATCAATGTATATTTGTAATTAGGATTTCTGACTCCCAGGTGCATTACTTCGTGCTTGCCCATTTTGAACCTCATTTACCACACTGACACCCACTCACCCAGCCTTGACAGAACCCTCTGGAACACTTTGCAGCCTACCCTCGTTGTCACCGCCCAAAGCAACTTAGTGTCATCTGCAGACTTAGCCTCTTCACTGCTTACTCCTGACTCCTAATCATTAATGAATAAGTTAAAAAACATCAGAACCGAGCCCTGTGGTGCCCCACTGCTTACAACTTTCCATTGTAAAAACTGCCCATTTATAGTTTCTGTTTCCTGTTAATTACCCAGTTTTTAATCCTCAAGAGGACTTGTCCTCTTATTCCAGGACTGCTGAGTTTGCTTAGGAGCCTTTGATAAGGAACTTTATCAAAAGCTTTCTGAAAGTCTAGGTAAACAAATATCTATTGGGTCACCCTTGTCCACATGTTTGTTAACCCCCTCAAAGAACTCTAAAAAGTTAGTGAGTCAAGATCTTCCCTTACAGAACCCAAAAGCTCAATAGCTTTTGTTCATCAATGTGCCTGCTGATCCTATCTTTTATAATGGATTCCACCTACTTACCTGGGATCAACGTTAGACTGACCGGCCTGTAAATTCCAGATCTCCTCTGAAGTTTTTTTTTAAAAGATGGGGGTTTACATTAGCTACCTTCCAGTCCTTGGAAATGGAAGCAGAGTTTAATGATAGATGGCATATTTTTGTCAGGAGATCCACAAGTTCCCATTTGAGTAATTTCAGAATTTTTGGATGTATGCCATCTGGGCCTGGTGATTTCTCAGTTTTCATTTTGTCCATCAGGCTTAGGACCTTCTCTCTCATCACCTCAATCCAACTCAGGTCTTTCAACACCCCTCCTGAAATCGGCAGTTCGGGATTGGGCAAGCACCTCCCCTCTTCCATAGTGAAGACAGAGGCAAAAAATGCTTCTCTGCCATTTCCCTGTCATCCTTCAGTAATCCTTTTCCCCTTGGTGTCAGATCCCCAGTTAAGACACGCTCCACAACACTTTTGGCAGTGATGCATTATTAGAGATATGCTTAGTACAGGAACTGGATCTTTGTCAGGACTGAAGAAAGTGTGTGAAATTCAGAGGTTATAGGTAAAACCCAATGCATCCCACACCCCATGCATAAATCAGCATTCGGCCCCTAGTGTTACTATAACAACCTTGACAGATATACAGGGCCCGATCACATGGGCCGGATAACACCGAGGGGAGGCGTGGCTATTTGCGGCGCCGCAATTTAACACACTGTAACGCGATCCCATGCATCAGTGGCATGCCATGGTACCTTCCTTCCACATCAACGAGGGGCTGGAGGAAAAAGCAGCACGCCGGCACGATCACACCGACGCATTCCGGAGGCAGCCTGTGGAAAACCGGTTGCTACTACCTTTGACAAGGTATTTTTTAACTCTGCATTTTCGGTGGTATGCCACGGGTTTGCCATGGGTGCGCTCCACTTCCCAGATGTTGCGGTGTGATCGCGCCCAGATAATCCGCCATGTAATCGTCGCTCTCCCGCGGCAAATCCTCCATGTGAACAGGGCCATGGTGTCTTATCAGTCCTAGCCTGGCAAAAGAGTCTCCAAGGCCAAATCCCATGAGAACAGGCCGAGGGGTGCAACTTGAGAAATAGTTATGGCTACTACAGGCAAGCACTCAACCCACACACACTCCCCTCAGGAATTCCCTCCCCCCAATACATGGCAAGGTAAGTAGTGAAGCAAAACAAAGAGAAGTGAAACCAAAACCGTGGCACTTGGTCATCCAGTGGGCCCACTGCTTCCCTGGCTGGTTTTCTGCTTCTAATGTATTTGAAGATTTTTTGGTCTTTATGTTTATTGCAGTATGTTTCTCATAGTTCCTTTTTGCCTGTCTGATCATCAGCTTGCATTTTATTTGCCAAAGCCTGTGCTCCTTTTTATTTACTTTACTTGGACTAGCCTTCTACTACTTAAAGGAATCCTTCTTACCTTTTATTACTTCTATTACGTAGTTCTTTAACCATGCAGGCCTTTTTATACCTATTCATACATTTCCTAATCTGTGGTATACATTTTATCTGAGTTTCCAGGACTGTAGTTTTAAATAGTCTCCAGGCTTCCTGAAGGGATCTGACCCTCCTTACCTTTCCTTTCAGTTTCTTCTTTACAAGTCCCCTCATTTGAGAGAAGTTACCTCTTCTAAAGTTAAATGTGATTGTGTTGGTCTTTTGGGGCAATTCCCTATTTACATTAATGCTAAACATAATACCATTATGGTCACTGTTCCCAACTGATGCTATCACATTTACATCTCTCACCAGGTCCATGATTGCCTGGTAAATTATGTGACCGTCTGCTCCATGGCAGTCATTGAGAGTATCTAGAAACCCAATCAATGTATTAAATCACCTGTTATGACACAGTGATTTTGCCTAGCTGCTTTCCTTAATTCTTTTGCTGTTTTTAAATCATCTTCTAATCTTTGATCTGCTGGGCAATAACAAACTTACAGTTAAGCTTCCTTTTGGACCCACTATTTCCATCCATAGCATTTCTGTAAGCGAATCTGTTTCTCTTACATTCTCATTTTTACTGGACTGTGTACCCTCTCTGACATACAGAGCCACTCCATCTCCAACCCTTCCCTCCCTATCCTTCCGATAGAATTTATATCCAAGAATCACTGTATCCCACGTCCTTCTCATCCCACCAAGTTTCTGAAATTCCCACAATGCCTATGTTATCCTCTTGACACTAAGCATCCTAGCTCTCCCATTTTACCTTGGTCACTTCTAGCATTACTATATAAACATCTATAATTTCCCAGATACATTAGGCCTGCAACCTTCCTCCTGTGGCCTCTAGAAGTTTTCAGGCAGGTAGTATTGTTTGTTACCCTCACAGTAGTTAGTCCTAATCCTTTGGAATAGTAACAGCTACCCTTTCATCTCTTAGAGATGAGCCATCCTGAACCAGAAACATTTCATCTCATGTTGACTTTCCCCCAAGATTTAGTTTAAAAGCTGTTCTGCCACCGTCTGCAGGCATTCTGTTTTCATAATTGCTCTTTTTTATCCCCCTTTAAATAAAATTCCTATTTATGGGGATTTGTTTGTGGAAACTGTACTTACCCTTTTTAGGGACATGGACAGACTAGTGCCCTGGCTTCCTCACCCTGCTATTGAACTCTCACATTTGCTAAACTCAGCTGTTTATCACTGTAACATTTGCTAAACTCAGAGAGTTCATCACTGTAACAGAGCCTGCTATCTGAAAGAGCTGGGGCTTGCTCCTTGTTGTTCAGTCACACAGCCGATTCTGACTTCATGACTCCACAGACAACATCATGCCAGGCCCTCCTGTCTTCTGCCATCCTCTGGAGTTTGCTCAGTTTCATGTTCATTGCATTGGTAACACTGTCTAACCATCTCATCCTTTGCTGTCCCCTTCTTCTGTTACTTTCAATCTTTCCCAGCATCAGGGTCTCCTCCAGCGAGTGCTCCCTTCTCATTTGGTGGCCAAAGTATTTGAGCTTCAGCTCTAGTATCTGGCCTTCCAGGGAACAGTCAGGGTTGATTTCTTTTAGGATTGACTGATTTGATCTCCTTGCAATCCAAGGGACTCTCAAGAGTCTTCTCCACCAAAGGCATCTATTCTTCGGCGCTCGGCCTTCCTTATAGTCCAACTCTTGCAGCCATACATTACTATTGGGAATACCATTGTTTTGAGCATGCGGACTTTTGTTGGCAGGGTGATGTCTCTACATTTTATTATGCTGTCTAGGTTTGCCATAGCTTTCATCCCAAGGAGCAGGCATATTTTAACTTAATATCTGCAGTTACCTGCTCCTAGGAACCCTATATAAATAGATTGGGCCAAAATTCCACCTCTCACTAGAGCCAGTCACACTGATTGGGAGCTTACCAATAAAGGAAGATGAGTGAGTCAGCCTCTGGTTGATTAACAGTAGGAATTGCTGAAAGGGAGCTGCTCAGACAAGAGCTCCTGTTCTTCCCAAACTCCCTTTTACTTAAAATGCTAATTTAATTTCAAAATGTTAATTTAGCCATTCTAGGCTTGGACTAAAGGGAACTCTAGCTGAATAGCATCAGCAGGAGGTACGTAACTGCTTGTTTTCTTGTAGGAAAAAAAGTAGGGAAAAAACCCTTCTTAACAAATTTGAGAATTAGCTTAAAAATTTAGATTTAGTTTAAAATTGTACCTCCTGTTTTTAAGCCTTAGCTGTATTTAAACCATACCTGCAGTTTGTTTTGTTATTTGTTTTCATTTTTCTGTTATAAAAACCTACCTAAGGTTTAGCCTTATTTGTGAACATACTATCCCTACACTGTGATATTAGTACTTTATAGATGTAATAAATTTTCAAGGTGATATTAGAGCTTAAGCTAGCCCTGTGCCTTTGTCCTTTGTTTGATCCTCTGTTTAACCCTTCCTGTACTGTAGTAAGACAAGCTAAGAACTTTTGAATCTGTTTAGAACTAAAATTAGATGCACCTGTGTAGTTTGAGCAGCTACAACTGAATTAAAATTAGAACTAGATCAGAAAACTAGAACAGAATTAAAATTAGAACTAAAATTAGCTAAACCTGTTTGGTTTGAGCAGCTACAACACTGAGAAGTGACCAGATGTTGGTGCCTAAAGGTATTTTAACCACTTGCTCACCTTACTATTTTAACCCTTTTTACTTAGCCTGTTTTGATAGAAGTTTATATTAAAACTGAGATATAGATATACAAAAAAGTTCCACTTACCCCCTCCTCGCGCATCTGCTAAACTCGCCTGTTTATTCCCATGTTCCAGACACTTTGTCACTGGAGCTGGGACACTTTAACACTGGAGCAGGGTCTGCTACCTTGCAGACACTTCGATCCTGTGATTATTTTGGTTGTATTTTTCTATATCCTTTCTAGCTCTACCATATCTGTCAGAGATGTACAGATTGTTCCAGATGTGGCCACATCATATATTTATGTAAAAGGAATAATCAGAGTAATTGTAGAGTACATTAATAGTTATTGTTCTTTACATGAATCTTGCATATGTTTATTTCAGAGTATGCCCCATTGAATACAATAGGTTTATTTCCAAGAACAGATGTGGCCTGCAAAATTACTATACTGCACACTGATTTGAATAAGATTTACTTCCAAGCCACCCTACCCAGTTTAGAAGCTGATGGTTGTTTATGCCTGTCACTGTCATTTTAAATTAAAATATGCAGCATA
Source organism: Gekko japonicus (assembly GCF_001447785.1). Lineage (NCBI taxonomy): Eukaryota > Metazoa > Chordata > Lepidosauria > Squamata > Gekkonidae > Gekko > Gekko japonicus. The sequence continues at coordinate 352,331 of NW_015175383.1, read as the reverse complement.
TTAAACTATGTATCATGTTGGTGACTTTCTACATCTCTTTTGCACTGGAAAGAAAATGTAAACTTATGTGATCAAAAATTAGAATCTTGCATATCCAAACCCCTCATGATATTGACTAATATCATTATAAAACTTATTTGTTCCCCAAAAGCACTTAAATAATGGAATAGTACAGTACACTGTCACTTTAATTTCCCTCCTAAACTCTGTATTTTTGAGATCCCTTTTTTAATGCCTGTCTTCTAATGTAGATGTGAGTTAATTTAATGCTGATGAAAGTTGGAGCCTGAGAGCACATTGTGAATGAGACATATTAACAGCAGGTTTTCAACAGATTTCCTCAAGCACATCTATCCATGTAGCCAAGTTTTGTTCTGAGGCACTTTAGCTTGTCTGGTCCTGTGTTTCACCTGGATAGAGCTGCTGATTATAATTATACAACTTGTGGTGACATGGAAACTAGAGTTTGATTGATACATTAATATGTTACAAGGACTGGAGAACCTTCTAATGCTTTTGTGACCATGATAGCTGGGTTTTTTTTTGTTTTTGTTTTTTACAAAAGGTAGCCCATAGAAGTCAGTGGAAAATGTTCATTTGGATGCAGTTATACATGACTAGACATGGCAAGCCAACATAATGATGTTGATTCTACATGTACTTCTGTCTGGCCATTGCTGCATTATGTGGCCATGCGGCAACATAAGACAATCTGAGATATGAGGTAATGACAGTGTCTCCCAGTGTCTCCCAGTTTCCCCCCTGTATATTTATAAAGAACATACTGTATAAATGGAGACCTGAATAACTCATTTCCCACTATTGACTTCAGTAGGTGTTGGATTGGATTTTGTATTTTCCTCACTAATTTTAATGAAGCATCAAGATCTGTATTTTTAATAGAAGCAATCACTATTTGTTTATTATTTATTTATTTAGGATATTTCTATGCCACCTTGTGATAGACATCAGGGGGAAGAAGTGATCTTTTAGGTTCAGTCCAAATGATAAAGCAAACTGTGGCCAATAGCAGCCCAAATAAAACACAGTACAGTATTCAGGGTTATGAAGTAAAATATTTTCTGTATGTGAATAGATGACACCTCCTTATCCATTGGAGACATTTCTGTTGAGATTGGAATACTATTGCATCCAGGGCCACCTAAATCTGCTTATTAATTTTAGTTGTTTGTGTTGACCATACCTACAGCCTTTAGTTGCAGTCTGCTTGTGAAATCCATTCCCCATTCATAGTTTCATTTGCTTTAGAACTAAGCAATATTATGAATGGATTTTTTAAAAGTTTAGTTTTACACAGTTGGCAGCATTTTGTGAGTCTTTTATGACTGCACTTCATTAAGATTTGAATTAGTTGTCTACCTTGCACATGTTGTTGCTGATTTTTAGTACTAGATATACTACTCTATATCTTTCAGCGGTGGCTGGGACAAATGGCTCAGGAGGCAAGTTCACTAAGACTAGAGTTTATAATTCTCATTGTCACTGAAACATATTCTGGAATTTTACATCTGACACAAACTTTTTATTTTTGAACTGATCAAAGCAGTAGGCCAGGCTAAAATTATATTCCTATTTCTCTTTGCACTTGCTAACATCTTTTTTGTGCAGTTTTTTTTTTTTTGCTTTACCTACTGTTTATACAATGCAATACAGAAAACAGGAAAGAAGTGTAAAGTGTACAATTAAAAAAGAAGAAAGAGAAAATCCCAATATGATTTTTATGCAATCTATATACTTCAAAGTACACTATAAATTAAAGGTCATGCAAATACTTCCATACAGGTTTTTTCCTCAAAAATTCAAGGCATAATTATACTCATTTATTACTGAAATATGGAATGACTTCCAACATTAATTTGTAAGTCAAATAAATATATGGAGGTAATCACCAGCTGGCTACAACTACATTCTGTGGGTCTTTTAAGGTACATACTGTTACCTAAGTAGTATTTATAAAATTAAAGTATAGCTGTAGGACAGGGGGAAAGAATAGTTTTTAAAAATGCAACTGAATCTGTAAGGTATCACACCTTTAACACAGGTAGATCTTGAAAATTTACTGACACCCATCTAAGTCCAATGAACTCAGTGGACTCAGAAGGTTGTAACTCTGCTTAGAATGGTATTGTTAAAGGTGTGTTTAATAATGGGTTGTAGGACCTAAATGTGTATTAGAGCCCATTTGTGGGCTGAACATGTAAGACGTATGGGTAAATTAGAACATAAAGGGTGCTTACTGTTTATCAAACAGTATTTTATTAAACATTATAGACATAAGTCTTAGTTGTGGAAACCCAAAGTTTCAAATTCAAAGCAGGTCTCACTGTGGATCTGAAAAAGAGTGATGGCCATATGAGGGAAGGTTTTATACCCTGATTTTCTCCCCAGTGGGAACCAAAATAAATTACATTATTCACTTTCCCTCCATTTTATACTCACAACAGCCCAGTGAAGTAGGTTAGGCTGAGAGTGTGTGACTGCCCAAAAGTCACCCAACAAACTTCCTAGGCAGAGTGGAGATTCAAACCAGTGTTTCCTGGATCCTAGTGTGGCACTCTTAACTATTGTACCATACTGGCCACTAGATCACTACATCAAAGCAGAGTTTGTGGAAATGGCAATGTTGGAAATTAGCCTGTAAATGCAATGGACTAGCTTGTCAACTGTGATCTTTAATATTAGGCTACTGAATTAGATCATTTGAAACTTCAGGGTTTGGGTGTTACCAACATTCAGTTGACACCCAGCTCTATATTTTATTATTTAAGTCTTCAGATGATTCTTTCTTGATTCTGACGTGGTGTGTTGAGATTATGCTCAGGTGGCTAAACCTGAGATTGTGTTTAGGTGGAACAAACTAAAGTTGAACCCATACAGGAGAGAGATAGTGCTTATTGGGAAGGCTGGTGATCCAGAAGGATTGCAGCATATGTCCTGGATGGAATGGAGTTGGTTTCTGCAGAACAGTTTAAGACCTTGGAGGTACATGAATCCAGTCTTGCTGTTTGCAAAGCAGGTTGGCACAGTGGCCAAGAGCACCTTCTATCAGTTGCATTTGGTTTGCCAACTCTGTTCTTTTTTAGATTCCGCCAATCTTACATTAATGTTACCCATGCACTAATCTTATCCTTCTTTTCTCTTCCCATTATACTCATGCTGTATAAGTAATCAAGGAAAAAGTCAATAAGAACATGATGAAAGAAATGTCATAAATGAAAATGTGGGAATGTAATTTACAATATTGAAATTTTTTCAACTTCAACATCCTCTCAACCTTGCATTTTTAGAGTATGGATGAATTTTTTAAAAAATCATTGGAAAGCACAGAGCATGGAAATGTTCTTGGTGAGCAAACAATAAATGTAACTCTCTCCTTTCACCCAAAAAATCATGAATTCAAAGTTAAGCTTGAAAGGAATTGTTATCAGAATGTTTAAATGAACTTTTATACCTAAGGGGATTTTACTTAAAGGAAAGACTCATTCCATTTTCCCCCAACAAATATATGATGTGCCTGTTTGCAGAACAAGTTCATTGTAATCCTGCTTGCACTCAGTCCTTTCACTTTTTCTGAAGTTCCTCTATTCCCATTATTTCATCTCTTTCCTCCAGCATATCTTGTCAGGCCATCTGTCTGAGGCCACAGAATTTCCTAACTATCCTGAATAGGATAAGAGTAAAACATCCCATAGCTATAAGGAAGCTGATGAATACTTCAGCATGAAAGGCCAATAATGTACATTAGCCCTTGAATTAAATGAACTGAGTAACTCATGTTAAATTCTGGCATTAAAAAAGTAAAAAAAAAACACTTGCTGTTTGAATTGGGGGCTTTTGAATAGTGGTGTAGACTGGATTTTAAAAAGTCCTGCTACCACTTTATTTATGCTTGGATTGAATCCTTTCAGAAACTAAAGTTTAGGCAGAACAAAGTTTGAGTCCAGTGGCACCTTTTAAGACCAACAAAGTTTTATTCAAGGTATAATCATTCATGTGCAAGCACACTTCTTCAGATACAGTTTAGGCATATCCTTATCTTCGCAACTATATTTAAATTTTTGAGCTTTCCTGTCTCTAAGGTTTGGGTTAGGTAATGGGAGATCAAAAATATATAAATCTTCAGCTAAAGTGTAACTGAAATAAATGCTTTAAGTTGCCTAAGAACTTAACTGCTAACATGTCAGTGCAGAGTACTCTTTGCTCTGGGACATTTGTTCTGCTTTTTATCTTTCCATAGGCCCAGTTAGTTCCCTTATTTATTTCAGTCACTGATTTACATCCCTTACTAACTTGCACTCCCCCCAAATTAGAATTTTCCATTTTTCTACTCTTACATTGCCCATTCAACATTATGGACAGAGGTTCCTTTCTTTAAATGTCTGTGATACCATTCATTCTGCTCTGAGACACAGAATCATAGGGTATTCCAAATGTAATAAAATGTGTTCAGATGCACATGTTATCTAGAACATTATCAAGATCTTGAGTAAGGATCTAAATTACTACATGATAATGTCAAATTGCTCAAAATTTGTTCTGTCAGTTTTTCATTCCTTACTGCATGAGTGAGAAGAAATATTTTGCAGATTTTTTTTGTTTCTACATTTAATTGGTTTTATCTGCTTCTGTCATCACAGCCTTATCTCCACAGACAGTTTCATGGATAACATTCTTAGATGAAAATTCAAGCCCAGCAGTACAGTGTCACACCTGGCAATTAAATGTTGTTTGATAGTTCTGACTGCACTGAAGGTGCTGTGGTGCTTCTGTCTCTGGGTGACAGTCTTTATGGCATCATAAAAAAGTTCTCAGGGGAAATCTAAGTCTGTGCCAGTTCCTGAATGGCAATGGGAAGAACAATCTGAGTAAAATACAGTTCAGGCTCCAGTTGCAGGCCTAATAACTGGCTATTGGTTGAGGACAGTGCAGACATGAAAGAAGTTTAATTATCTGTTATGACATCAAGTGAAAACTTTTATGTCACCCTGACATAGAAATTTATATTTAACACCAACAGAGGGACATTAAAAATGTCAATATTGCTTTTTCATGTACAATTAAATTTCAATGAAGAAACTATATGAAAATAAAAAAACGTTAGAAATCTTCGGCAGCTGATATCTGAAGATAGAGACCCAATTAACTGCATTTAGTTCTCCCTAAGTAATTTACTGGCTGATTAGGCCATTCTACTTTCATGGATGTTTTGGCCTCCGTGTCACTATGCCCCTTGATGGAAGAACAAAAATACCTTGTTCAGAGCTATGGTGAAAGAATATTTTGACAGGCAGATAATATAGTTGGAGGACAAAAACTAATGTAACACTGCTTTGGGACTTGTTAATTCCTGAATTTTACTTGACTGTAATAGAGAAACTCTTTTTTTTTTTTTAAGTGTTTTTAAAAATTAAAACATAGCATGTTCTATTAACTGAGTGTGTCTTTAATTGTTGGTTTGTACCTTATGAGTGGTTTATTTTTTAAATTAGCTCTTTTTAATATACATATTAGGGCAGATAGTATAATGATAAATGAGATGACTAAATGGAACACCAACTGATAGAGAATAGTACCCATTGGTAAATAGACATAACTGTCATATTGGCTATGAAAGAATTCATCTCCCTACAGATCAAAAAAGTACAAACTGTACTATATAAACTACAGCCTATACAAGAACTATTATGATAAATTCCTTTTCTATGAATGAAAATATCAAGAGACCAGGTTTTTTTGCCTGATAGCAAATGTACTGATAGTTTGAACACACACACACACGCGCGTGCGCACACTCACACTCACACACACACACAGAGTAGGCAATGTGGAAATATGGAACTTTACAATATGATAATTGTCACTTTGTTTTCTCATGTCTTTCTTAAAATGATAATATTCTTGATACGGCTGTATAAGTTTCTTTTTAATTGTGTCTTTTTTACATGACTTTCAGAAGGACAGTGTGAGACTGGGTGAGCAGTTCAGAGACAGAGGCTTACATAGCCCACATCATTCATTCAGCACGCAATAGAGCATCTTTGGTAAATAGGAGTGAAATACTGTCTAACACCTCTGATTCTAATACACAGAAATATGATAGAATGACTTGTTCTTTGGAATACTCTCATTTGGCTTATGGAATTCAAAAGATAACTGAGTGATATGGGCGTGTAGTACAGGATACTCTTGGTTGTCAACTGGTACCTAGAGTCAGTTTTAAAAGAACTAGGAATCTCAAGGATATACTCATTAGATCTGATTATTTACAACTTTCCAGACAGGAACAAACACCTACAGGTAATTCCTACTATGGGGTTTAAATATAAATTGTCCATGTTCTCTAATTGCAATTCAAAAGACTGTGTATATTGCATCATCTGTCATTGTGACCTTTTGTACATAGGGAGTACTATTAGACCCATCAAGTTTAGAATTTTGTGTGGTAATCTTAAAATGGCTTATCTCATTTCTCCAAGGTTGGGGACAGAGGGTAGTGTTGGGTAAGAGGATGTCATCTAGTATCCCTTAGTATGTGGGATCTCTCAGGGGGCAATCTATATGTTTATAGATTAACATCTGTATGTGTCCCCTCACTCAACTGGTGCAGAGTTTAGGGCTGGTGTGTCACTAGTATGCTGATGACACCCAGCTTTACCTGTTGATGGGTAGCCAGCCGAATACCACCCTTCCAAGTCTAAAATCTAATTAAATAAATAAAGGATGCATATTTTCTTATAGCCATATATGAGGATTGTAAGAACTTCCTAAGTTTTGTCTGTGATGGTTTTTCCTATGAATACACTGTTTTACCCTTTGGCTTGGTCACAGAACCCAAAGTGGTCACAGAATGTGTAGCTAAGGTGGTAACCTACCTAACACTTCAGGACAGTTGTAGTTATCCTTTTCTAGAAGACTGGCTTTTTGTAGCCCCTACTCGCAAGTCACTGCAAACGTCTTTCTCTAGCTATCATCATGCTACAGGGATTGGGATTCATGATCAATTGCGGAAAATCCCATTTGCTACCCATGCAAGCTATTAACTTTATTGGGGCTCATTTAGATTCTACCACCAACAGGGCTTTTCTCCCTGTCCAAAGAGCTTGAGTGATCCAGGCTATTATAATGCTGATCAGTGCTTAGATCTTTCCAATGGTGGCTAGATGACAAGGACTTACATCAGGGAGTTCCACTAGGCATCTTTTCACAAGATCTTCAGGTGTTCACTGATGTGTCCCTAGGGAGATGGAGAGGACACTGTGAAAGTTTTTCAGTCAGTGGTAAGTGTCAAGTAGGAGAAGAAAACAAGCACATTAATCTCTTAGAATTGAAGGCCATCAGGTTTGCCCTTGCCTCTTCTGCAGGTCTCCTCAAGGGCAAATGAGTATTGGTTATCACAGACAATACAACAGCAAAGTACTGTATCTCCAAACAAGGAGGAACAGCATCTGTCTCTATACAAAGAGGCAATTTGAATTTGGTATTTGGCAGTAGAGCATTGAGTCACCTTGTTGACAATTCCCATCCCAGGTGGAGACAATGTCATTTTAGACACATTAAACAGAGACACATCAGAGCGTCATGAGTGGTCCCTAAATGGAGAGTACCTCCAGCCCATCTTCAAAGCATGAGGAGTGCCTCACAGAGCAATACAATTTTTTGCATTTTATTCCTGGTGGTCAAAAGGACACAACTTCCTTGGAGGACACTTTCCAGTTCCCTTGGTCTGGGCCCCCTATTCTATGCCTCCCCCCATTCCCATTGCTCCTCAAGGTGGTAGCAAAGCTGAGGGCACATCAGTCCTCCTGCATTCTCATAACATTCTGCATAAACAAAACAACGATTTGCCAAGAGGGGAGCAGAAGTAAAAATGTGGAAATATGTTTTTAAGAGACTTACTGGAGCGAAGATAAGCTTTTGGGCGAATTTCATAGACTTTAGCAACTTTTACTAAAAGTAAATAACCCTCAAACATGGCGGGGAAGAAAACTGAGAAAGACAAGCTAGCAAAAATTAAACTAACGGGAGGCTCGAGTCTCCGGATGGAGGACTCCTCAGAGCTATCCAAAATGCTAGCAGAAACCATGCGCCCTCTGCTGGACCAAATGACCAACGTTAACCAGCAGCTAACTGTACTGAATCAAAACCTTGCAGCTTAGCAGCTCCAGCTAGTGGAAATCACAAAAATAACTGAGCAAACAGTGGAGAAAGTCAAGGAAGTGGATGCAAAGACCAAAAAAGTCACGAAAAAGGTGCAAATGCTGGAAAAGAAACAAACTTCAGGTGAATTTCAAATTTTGCAGCTGCAAATGGAGAGAGCTAACCTAGTCCTCCGATTCCAAGGAGTCCCTTAGACAAAAGGAGAGAATCTAAAAGAACTTTTGAGTGAAGCATTAGCTCCAGTTACAGATTTAAAAGCAGAATACTTGATAAGCAAAATGGATATGATCTATAGATCCTATTCCAACTATATCAAGAAAAATAATCTGCCTCGAGAGAGTGTGGTTAGATTCTCGAAGAGACATGTCAGGGACTTAATACTCAAAACAACTACAGGAGTACCCCTGAAAATGGGAGGGAATAACATCAGAATTTAAAAAGATATCCCATTTGAAATCAGGAAGAAGAGGAAGGAGTATAAAGATGTAATATCGTTTCTGCAAATGAACAGCATTGCCTACAGATGGTTGATTCCCGAATGTGTCACCTTTAAAATTAAGGACAAAAAAGAAAAGATTGACTCTGTCTTTAAAGCGCGGGAGTTCCAGAGATTGCAATTGGGAGAGCCAGGAGAGGTCGGTGGAGAAGAAGAACACAGTAAATCCAGTGAAGATATGGACTCTGTGGCTTCAGATGAGGACTCTGCTTCAGATAAGGGGGCGGCAGCCCCCAAGCGAGACTATCAACTGAGGAAAAGAAAGAACAAAGCTAAATAAATGCTGAAGGACTCTGAATTGTGCCTTAAAACATTTACTTTAATGTTGCTCTTGGAATTTTCTTTAAGTAGTTAAGTGATAGGCTAAAAGCTAAATATATTAGCATAAATGACCACTGTTCAGTGTAATCTTTCCTGTATCCTTAGTTGTAGTTGTTTCCCCTTCCCATTTTTTCTTTGTCGTTTGTAGTCTTTAGAAAATGTAATAAAAAATCCCCTTCAGGGGTTCAAAAAATGAAGAGAACCTGCAACGAGATCAAAGGACACATAATGTCGCCCCCTCTCCTCCGTTCATCCCTGATGAGCAAGATCAATCTCCGACGCTGATTCCGTCCACGTCATGGGATCAGCACCAATGGCAATATCTATATGGAGCTTACCCGTTTTTGGGGTCGATGCCCCTGATCCCTCGTCCACCCATGGAATGGGTTCGCCAGTCCTCCTCGTTCAGAATTTCTCGGTACCGAGATCCCTACCCAGCACCGGAGTTCGCGAAACCATCCCAATCGAGACCGACAACTAAAGATCAAGGTCTTCAGCCGTTGGCACTGAAAACCCCCAAAATCCACCATAAGGCCAAGCGAATAAAATGTCTAGTAATTCTGTGGTATACAGATCATACAGTTTTTGTTTCAGCAAAGAAAAGGAATGGGGAAGTTAGACAGCAAGAAAATAATTTTGACTAATGGCTGTCTATGTGGAATATGTCACATATAGTGTAGCCTTTGTATATCCAGTTTTCCTATGCCACTTTTTGCAACCTACATTTGGCTCAAGGCTACCTGCCAAACAAGTTAGAAATCGTAGACCTAATAATAGTGATGAAGCATCATGAACTCAGTTCTACCCACCTTGTTCTTCTCTTTTGACTTGTTTACCAATTTTCAGTCTATCTAGTAAAAATGGATAAGGTAATTCTCAGCTGTCAGCAACTTTGTCAATATTGACACTGACAGCAGAATTCAATAATGTAAAAGGACTCCCTGCTGTGTCATGTAGTTAAGGTAGGGTACACAACTGCTTGCTTATTACATTTTGTAAACTGGTTTCATTTAGACTGGACTGGACTGGGCTGGAATGCTAATCTTGTGGTGAAGATGTCTACGTCATAGACTGAACATTCTGACTCTTCAGTACAAAGTGTTCAGAAATGAACAGTAGATTTTAAAAATAGGATGCCTACTTAGTCTTTTTCATTTCATTTCATTTTCACTCAGCCAATGTATTCAGTAATGGAGGTTTTGGATAAAACCTCACATTTGGAGATTTTGAATAAGTGACTTTTGTTTTGGGATCTGCAGCAATGACCTAGAAATCTGCTATTATTCTGCATTTGATTTCTAGACTTAATTTGGTCTGTTGAATCTGCACACTTTGTACTTTTCAATTTACATGTTTTTGTACATGTTATGAATGCCCCTTAGTCCATATGTGTGCTGATTAAAATCTCACATTACAATTTTTCAATATGATTGTTTGACCAAATCAAGATTCCTTTAAAAAAATTTTTTTATATATGCTTCTCGCTTTTAAGGGGAGAAGCACACAGATGGAAAACGACAACCGCCTGCTCACATGTGAATGTTGAGTCTAAAATTGTATGATAGAGAGATGTAAAATTTCTGAAAATTTTGAAGCTCGGAAAAAAACCTGTTTTTTTTCCGGGGGGAAATGGAAATGTTTGGAAAAATTGAAAAAAAAATGCTACATTAGCACTTCTTTTTTCTTTTCCAGATTGAAAGTCATTCTGTTACTTTAGGAACATAAAATATGACTATGGACAGTTTTACTTGACATGAAATTATCATAACTAGCATATTAAAAATATAGTGTATCCAAACAATTATTACAAACAGAATACCCACCCACATGCAAAAACAAAACTGAAACCTTTTTATTTTCTTCTGACAATAGCACCTCCTAAAGGAAGAAATGCATCTTGTTCTTGCATTGGAGATTTCAGTTTGTAACCTAGGACTTGTTTGTCCTCAGTGCACAGAAATTAGATCAATCTGATACCATACATATGTTTTAGAAATGATTTGGAAAATATTTGAACACCTTGTCTTAAAATATTTTATTCATCATGTTTCAGTTTTTCCATTTTTTTTGGAAAAAACAAAACAAAAAAGGCTTCAGGGAAAAAAACGGGGGGGGAACGTTTTTTCCTCGAATTTTTCCGGGTTTTGGGGGCCTTCACATCTCTAATAATAGTATACAAATATTTAATTAAATAGATACTATCTGCCTTTCAGTTATTTGTGTATGTAGTAGAATCATCCTATAGAACAAGAACAAAATGGAATAGCGGGGATTGTCACATATTTTTCTAATTGTATTTTTGTTGCATACATCTGTGGGATTCCAGTTTTGTGGGATTCATCATTATAGGCTCTGCTTTCTTTACACTCTTTCCAGAGAAGATGAGTGAAGGTCAGGGAGGGCGCAGCTAGGCTCATTCACTGTTGTTGATAGAAATGGCAGGTCTTTTTGTTCGTCTTCCTTTCTTTGCTAGTAGTGTATGACCTAGTATTACGTTCTTGCCCAAACTAGTATTATATCAGAATATGAGAAGCTGGTAGGCACTACATTTAAAGGTTGTAAGTAAATTAATTTCAACTCTCTCAAAAATCTTGGCAGGAGATTTCAAGGACTACAGTTGTTCTAACAGTACTATATGAAGAACAGTGCCCTGTTAGCCAAATGAGAGCCCTCTGCAAATTAACAAAGAGGGTACTTATTGATACAGAATGCATTGGTTTGAAAGGGTTTTGTTTTTTTTTAAGGGGAGGAAACAAAAAACAACTTGGGTTGTTTTAAGGATTGGAAGGAGGGAACAGCAATAGTTCCAGAAATTTGCAAATAAGTATAGGTACAGTTGTTAAATAATCCCCTAGAAAGGAGGAAAACGTAGAGGGTGGTAAGAGATATGGGGAAAAGTTTGTGCCACCATTGGGGGGAGGAATATGTTCAGCAAATGTTCATATGCAATATATTTTTGATTTTTAAAAATGTATTTTGACATTTCATCCTAAATAGAGTTAATGTTTCTCTTCTTAGTCCATTGAAGTCAATGGGCTTCGGGTATAATTCTGGTAAGGATAGTATTATGAGTTCTGTTTTTCCTGATGTTGCTTATATTATACTCCTGTGCTGTCAATTGATTAAAAATGAGCCACTGAAATATTGTTCAAAAACTAGCCTTTGAATAACCCTTTAAATATGAGAGCAAATAACTTTCATACTGTTCTAATCCCTACACTCATTTTCCACTCATCAACTTCTGGAGCTATTTTTACTCAATATTTAAATCATTAACTACTTAAAAGCATTTTTATGAGTGGTCTAAATACTGCAGGAATGAAAACCTTTTTGAAGATGTATTTTGAAGATGGGATGTATTGTTTATGTCCTATCTTTTTTTGTAAAAAAGATTACTTCATATGATTGCATCTTTTATTATTGATAGTGATATCTTAAAACCAAACCCAACTTTACAAACAAGTACATAGAAATTACTAGCTTGGAAAACTTTTATGTAGTCCACCTGGAATCTTTGTTTGATGTGTCCAGTTCTAGAAATAAAACAGAAACAGAAATGTTAGAGCTTTTGTCATTCTGAACAAGAATACTTTGGATAGTGATTTAATGTAGCTGCCACACATCTTCTGGGCAAGGTGTCACATTGTTAGAATTGTTAGAAAGATGATACATGTGTTGATGGAGATAAGGAGGGTGCCTTCCGTAGCCTTGACAACTACATAGCATCAGGTCTCCATAGCACTGACCTAATGATGAATGGCTTTCCCAGATGATGTTCTTGTGCTCCAGTCTGACCTGTGTGAGCCATTTATTTCCATATGGTAGCTAGCGTATATTGCTGTGTTATGTCATAGCCTTTGAGAACCTTTTGAAAGAAGGAACAGAAGAGATAAACGAAACAGCAGAGACAAATGACATAGTTGAGGTCAGTTTGTTCAGAGGTAAGAAATGAAATAAAGAAAAGCCAATTCTTCACCATATGTTGTTTTCCAATACGGGCTAATTACTACGGAAGGAAGGAAGGAAGGAAGGAAGGAAGGAAGGAAGGAAGGAAAATATCTTAATTTTCTTGTCATATGCTTACCCAACGTCATCTGCTTCTCTCAGTAGGGTAGAGAGAAAGCTGTAAGACTACATGGCTGTTGGAATCCTGAAGGTTTTCATCATAGAATGGGTTTGCTACTTGATTCAATACATTCTTAGACTTCATAAGATTTACATGGTTATGTCTGCTCACATTCTATCTCTTGTGTGTGCCTGAAAAATTAAGAAATCAGTGATGTGATAACTCTGTGGGGCCCTTATTTTGCCTAGGCGTGTTTAGGACCTTAAATACTGATATTGTTAAGCTGCATTAGATTTTCATTCCTGTGGGGTTTTTAAAATTTGTATTGATGTTTAACATTCATATTCATTCATACTCCTTTTCATCAATATTACATAACATAACCAAACATCAAATACATCATTCCCCCCCTTTTATCATTCCCTCCCCCCTCCCCCTAGCGACCAGAAAGAAGGGGGGGGGAGATCTTATTATTATATCTGTAACCATAAGAACACCACATTCCTGTGGTTTTTAAACCCAGTTGTCCTTTTGAGGAAAACCTTAATAATATTGACTTGGAAGAGCTCTCTATAATTTCCAGTAATTTGAATTGTTTGTTTCACCTCAATAGACCTGAAAAAACCTGACTCAGACTGTTATCATTGCTGAGATCTTTAAAGGAGATTTGAAGACAGTCATACTTGTTTTTTAAGTGTTTTGGTGTTATTATTTTTTTTAAAAACCCTCTCTCAGTATTCGTGTGGTAAAATGCTCTCTTGAAAAAAAAGCCTTCATGATAAATAGCTAGTAAACTACACCTTGGAAACTGCAGAAAGCAAAGGCTTTTTCTTGAAGTGATAATGAGTAGAATACCTGATGAAGATATGGAATGTGTCAAGGGTAGGCATGTTAAGTACTAACCGAAAGTGTGAGAGATTTTTAAATATGTATTTTGTGATGTGGTGGAAACTGCCGTCACAGTTGACTTACGGTGACCCCTCATGGGGTTTTCAAGGCAAGAGACATTGAGAGGCAATTTGCCATTGCCTGCCTTCACGTCTCCTTGGAGGTCTCCCATTCAAATACTGGCCAGGGCTGACCTTGCTTAGCTGCCAAGATCTAACGAGATTGGGCTAGCCTGGGCTAGCCAGGTCAGGACTGTATTTTATGATACCAGTAGGCTTTCTCTAAATTAATAGTGAAGGGCAAAACTGAGATACAGATTTATATAACTAGTGGCAATTTAATTACAGTCAATAATTGTCATTCTTCTTGTATTGGATTACAATAGTGATTTTAAAATTTCCGTAACATTTATGTGTCTGGTATTTAAAGATACAAAAATATATCCACTATTTACTAACTTAAACTTGAGGAAATCAGTAGGAATTTTATATAATTACTTCTCTGAGCACTCATTATATAGGAATCTTGAAAAGTATTTTTGAACTGAAATGTTATGGTTACACACACACATAATATATATACCACTTTATAAAGAGACATATGTTAAAAGCATGGCCTTTTATGTTCTCTATAGTCTGCCTTTGTCGCTTGGACTCAAGGTGGATTACATAAAAACACGAAAACTCATAAATCAAAACACAGCAGAGCATAAATCAACATAAAACATGAGGCGACTTAATATGTTTCTTAATCATTCTTAGGCTAAAAACAGACTATAAAGTGATGCTAAAAATCCCAGTGAAGTGCTAATTGCAGAGGACTACTAATTCTACAGTTCTAGATCCGGATAGGAATGTTTATTGAAGATGTACTGATGCTGTTTTGCTAGTAGTTTGCCTTTGTAGATGGCAGTTTGGATTTCAATAGGGCATTGATGATGTTGATTTTTTACAATGCCGTCTAGAACAGAGTGCTTTTCGTACTTTATGTGGATTTATTCTGCTTACTGCATTGAGAAACAAACCAGCAGTGTTCCATACAAAGCCTATCAGCTGGCTGGTGTGAAAAAGTATAGCTTTAGAGCACAGTGCAAACACTTCTTGTTACTTCAGTGTGACACTGTGATTTATGAAGCGTCAAAGTAACTTGACTCAGAAGAAGTCCAGTGTTTACATGTGTCTTTTGTGCTTACCGCTGCAGCCTTTCTGATACTGAAATGGTTTTGTGATTCCTCTGAGAATAAATGAAGGCTCTCTTTAAAAATTATTTCCAAAGATTTAAAACAAAGCTAGGATCAGGAAATTCTGCAGAAGAAAGTCTCTGTGTTGTGTCAACAGTTGCACTCACTCCATCTCACCAGGTATTAGCAGAATAGCACTTACAGTTAAAAGGAGGAAAAAACAACTATCATTTTCTCATATGTTCTTAGTTTTGATTTTAGCATTGTTGAAACGTGTGCTCATAAAGTTTCTTCTCTATGTTATAAATATCTAAACACAGCTAGTTAAGCAGTAATTTGTAACCTTTTACCCATGAATAGTTTACAAAATAACTGTAACAAATACATATTATTTACCTTATAGAACAATCTGGGGTGAGGGATTGGAATAGGGAGCTGACTGACTCCAGTGCCAGCATAACTCAAAGATACACCAGTGTAAGGGGGCATTTATGCCCTCGGAGGACACAAGCAATGCTGCATGCTCACAAACTAATGGCGTGAACCCCTGTGCCAGTGGAAGTGTGGGTGTGCCAGGGGGTGTGATGGCAGCCAGTCAGCTCCCCAAGCACTTTCAGCATGGAAACCCCCCCCAGAAGAGGTGCAAAATTTCCACCATCCCAACCTTACCACACTGTAGTCCCAGGTTCCCTCCAATAAAGCTCATACATTGTGTCCGTCCCAGGTGTTGGTGATTCTTGTGGACAATGGGAAGTGGTAGTGCATGGGAGGTGCAGTGTAAGCCAGATGAGCCTCACAGACTGAACTCTGGCAGGGGGCGTATCCTGGCAATGACCCTGGAGGTCCCTTCCAGCTCTATGATTCTATGAAGTGGCAGAAGCCTTTGTCAGGAGCCTGCAATAAATGGAGGGCCTTGCAACCTCTGTAATGGCGGCTGCTGGGCATCTGGAGGGGCTTCTTGCCATTTCAAGGGATGCAGGTAAGGGACAGGAGTGCCATTGAGAGGCTTCTTGGGGACCTCTCGGAGTTTCAGCCCCACCACCACCCATGCCCCTCCTCTTGCTGTGCCTCCAGCAGAGGTGGCATGTGGGGGGCATGGGGACACCCTTGGTGGTATGGTCAGCTGTCAGTGAGCGGGGGGCAGCAAGACATGCATGTTCTTGTCCATCGTCAGCCCTTTGTGCTCTGTCTGCGGAGCACCACCATGGGGTGCCAGCGGGGTTGACAGGAGCAGCCCTCTTCCTGTCTGACAAGTGGCAGAGGCTTGGAATGGAAGCAGGTCTCTTTAAGAGTGGGTGTCTGGAAGGGGAGGAGCATGGCTCCAGGCCTTCCCTCTCCACCCCCTAGCAGTGACGAATGCTTGCCTTTGCCTCCTCGACTCATGGCTCCCATTGGTCCTGCTTGCCCTGTCTGTCATGCCACCCCTACTTCTCAACAACTCTGGACTGAGACATTGAGATGGAATCACCCTGGATGCTGCTGCAGTAGCGGCTAGTAACACTGTTGGGGCACCTTTTTTCTCATTCGGCCACTGCATTCACCCCCCCCCCCCTTTAGGGAGGTGACTGGTGGCACCGCAGCTATATAGCTACTGGCCACCACAGCACAGGCACAGCTCAGGATTGCACTGGCTATCTTAGAAATGACTGTAGAACTTGACCTCAGTTTAATTTTTTTCCCCTTGAAATACAAATTATATTTTTCAGTGTTATCATCTATAAAAAGCTTTTTCCCCCCAATAAAAGTGTCCAGGCAAGCTTCCAAAAATATTTTGAATTTTTTAAAAGTAGTTTGGAAAACCAACCAGTGAGTTGACAAAGGAGTGGAAGGACTGCAGAGAGACTGAATGAACATTGTTTATGGAAGAAAGATGAGTTCCATAAACTCTAAAAGTGCTATAGGTGCTATTGTTAGATTGTGATACCCCAAGCAGCCATTTGGGTTGTTAGGGTAGTGCTAGTCATCTTTTTTAGAACTTTCACAGAACAAAAGCAGTAAGGCAAACATAATAATTGTTGTATGATTTTTTTTCACTGAAGCTGTGGATAAAAACACTGGAAGAGATTATATTTTCCTTGGTAAAAAAATCAAGTTTATTTTGACACAATTGGTGTGCAGTTTTGTCCTAGGCTGTGGATAACCAGAGGGAATGCAGCACATATGAACAGGTTGGCTCCTTTTAACATCCTATCAACTATTAAGCACTTTCCTATCAACGTGACAAGAAAAGCAGTTTACTACTTTTCATATGAAGAAAGTATTACATAGATATCGCAAAACTCAAAGTGTAAATATCTGATGTGATAGAAATAACATGCTACCCCTCATTTAAATCTATTATGTTAAAATGATCATGTGCAGTGATTGAACTGAGCTCTCAGCATGTGGTCTGTTGACAAAGGTTGCTTTTGATTTTTTCCCCCTTTTAAGCTGTGTTTTTCAGTCTTGCATAACCATAGGTTATAGAAATTCACCTCTTTGCACCTTACCTCCAATTGATTTTTAAAAGAAACTTTACTGGTGTGATGACACACACAGCCACACTGTCACTCATGGAAGCCTGGGCAAAGCATCTATCGTATTTAAAGGTGCATCCCAGAGAGTGGTTACAAAAGTAGCTGTAAGAAAGTCTCATGGCAGGATGGGAGAGTGAAGGGGGGGAGATACTTGTTGTTTGCAAGACTTACAGTACTCTTCTGCTTTCTAATTAGTACTAATTAGCCAAGAAACTATTTACAACCTTTGAGTCATCCTGCTTGCTACATTGTTCAAATTACTGGTTCCCCTTCCCCTATTAAGTATGGTCAGTACTCAGAGCTCTTGTGTCTCAAGGGATGGTATGCATATTATTTGCTATCCCAGAACTACCAAAGACTTGTCAATCACCATGACCTCTAAGGATCTCTAACAAACCCAGCAAACAAGGAACTAGGGTCTGAAATGTCTTTTATTTTCCAATCTGCTCCCTCTTTTTTGTTGTTCTTGGGCAGGGGAAGGGAGAAAAGGGTGTAAGATTCCCTAATTATCAGAAAGTGTATGCAAACATTAAGACGCATTGGGGGCATCAAGTGGGGCTCCTTATTAACAAATCCTTTCTTTTATAAATAGATGTCAAATATTATTCTCTCTTCAGAAAGTTTATCTTTCATATGTTTTATAAGAAAAATTCTGCTCTGAACCTAATTTGCTATTTAAAATAGCTTAAATCGAAGTAGATGTTGAGTACAGTACTGTTCTCTTTCTGTAATAATAGTGTACTCTTTAGCATTGTATTTATTATATTTAAAAATATTGTCTGTGTGTCTTGCTTCCCGTTCCATAAAACATTAGAAGAAAATTCTAACAAGTGAAGACTTCTTTGTTTTATTTAACATTCCCTGAGTGATCATGCCTTCCCACCCAATGTTTTAAATATTTTTTTAGTATGTGTATTTTAGCTCTGGTTTTAATTGCTTTATGTGTTTTGTTGGTTTTAGTGGTTTTTACAGTGTGATTTTATTATGTATGTTTTTTAATTTGTTTGCTGCCTTGGGAGCGTTTTGTTGGTTTTAGTGGTTTTTACAGTGTGATTTTATTATGTATGTTTTTAATTTGTTTGCTGCCTTGGGAGCCGTGATGAGGGGAGAATGGCAGGGTATTAATTTTGTAAATACAATAATAATTTGCTTGCAATATAGAAGGAACTTGAGGAGGAGCCTGCAGGGCATACCTGATCTGATTGGAGACTCTGCATCTGTACTGGTGGACTGCACAGGACTGCAGTAGTAGTTTTGACAGAAAAACTGAAATTCATTTAGTAATGCTGAGACATATATAACATAGAAGTCTGCGGTTACTTTGGCAGGTACGCCTTTAGTTTTTGCAACTTTAGTTTTTGCAACTTTCTTCTAATTAAAAGGTGACTAGTAAAGGCAGACAGTTTAGTCATCTGACAAACTTTAAAAGCTGACTGGTGAGATAGGATCCTCTCTTTTAAGCCAGTGCTTCAAATATTTATTTATTTACTAAATTATACCCCACTCTTCCTCCAAGGAGCTCAGAGTGGTATACTCCTTTCTCTCTTACTCAGTTTTATTCTCACAACAACCTTGTGAGATAGGATAGGATTAAAGAGAGTGGAGGAGGTAAAGGAGCTTTAAGCCATACCTCTGGCTAAAGTGGGCATGTGCTGGTTCATAATTCCCTTAGAGATTTGCCTGGTCCTTTTTCAAACTGAGATAGTGAAGCTAAGAACAGGCAATATGAATGTTATGTTTTACTCATCTTTTGCACAAGTTGTATGGCAGCAGATGTTCACATTTGCCACAGGTCCTTTTAAACAACTTTCTTTTTATCCATGGCAGCTTTCAAACAGGGGGCAAAAATGTGTTCCTGCCACAGCAGCAGTAAGTATGGGGAAAATAGTATCCACACCTCTTATTTGTGTGCAAGCGTTGCTGCCCCACATTGCTCCTCTCCCTTTTGTCCCATCATGACTATGCAAAAGTGTAGGCACAACATTAATCAGGACCTCCCTGCAGCTGCCCTGACTTTGCCTTTACATGCCAAGCCTTGCTGTAGTGGTACCATGTGGCTCAGCATGGAAAAGGGGAAAAGCCCCTTAAAGTACTAAAAGGAGGGGAATAGTGCACCAGCACAGCAGCTTGCATGCCATTTTGAAAGCACAGCTGATCTTTGACCCCTCCCCATAGTGACAATGGAGATAGTGTCAAGAAGGACATTCTTCTGCAAACTCCTCTTTTTGCTGGGGTGTGTGTGTGTTTTGTTCTTTGGCTTAAAGGGAAAAGTCCCACAGTGTCATGAGAACATTCCCCTTTAATGCTTCTTTCTATGTAGGAAAAAAACCCCATATAGAAGCAGCCTTTGGTATTCACATTTGTTAGTAAGCACATTTTTAAATTTAAACATGATTTTCAGTAACACTGATACCTTCAAATTAATTATGCTTTCAGGTGCTAAAGAGCTTAAAATTCTACACTATGGGTTCAATCCAATTTAAATTGAAAATGCTACAATACCACTGCACAAGTGCAGGGAGTAAAGTGTCTCACCATAAATAATAATATTCAGTAAAAAGCATCACTTTTTAATGCACCTTTTATCGACACTCTTGGCACCCAAGATCTCACTCAGTCAGAATTCAGATTTAAAAGGAGGACGGTAATACTGTTTGTTTTGGGCAAATTCAGCAAGCTGCTTCTGATTATTATTTAGCCAGAGACCATCTGTTGATGGTGCATACCTATGTGGTGAGCTTTCTGTACATAATGAATGCTCAAATAGATTGGGGCACTCCCTGGTATTAGTAAGCAGATGCATGCCATCAGAGAGCATCCTTCCTGCTTTTCAATCTGCCAGCTCTCTGTATTGATGGAATGTTGTATGCCTATAAGCCATTCCATGCTAGGACGATAGAGAAGTGCTCTCGTACGTATCATTCATCAAGTTTTCTCTCCAGGCATTTGTTGGAAAAGAATTCTGAATGTGTGGCTTTACACATGAAGAGCAAACAAGGGCTAATATGCTCGTTCTCCTTTTTCAGCCACAAACACATGTGCATGTTCTTCAAAACTGATAGCTATATGATATCAAAGCATCTCTTCTAAATTCAAGAAGATACAGCTGCTTTTTGTAATACCATAAGCTTCCCTTAAAGTTTCAGAGTTAGATTATTTGGAATTCGATTTTCACTGGTAGTATTACTGCCAATTCATTAACACTGTGGAGAAAAAATTGCTAGGTTGTGATTCCATGTTAGTCAGCATTTTGGGTCTGATAGTCGTTTTGCTGAAAAATGGAACATTTAATTGCAGTTATAGTTATTTGTAACATTCCAGTTAAATTTGCCAATATATTAAGTGGTTATTGTTGTCAGGGGCAGCTGCCTAGTTTCATCTAGCAGCTTCACACCTATTGTTGGCGTTATTTTAATTCATTATAGAGCTCCCCACTGCACACAAGGTTTTTAGCAATTCTCCTTCTTTAACCAGCAAAAAGCAGCCACTTTCCAGTGACATAGTATGTTAAGGTTATTTACTAGAAATGGTACTGGATGTCTTCTTTTTTTTCTTTTTGGTGCTCCCCAAATGAGACATGAGATGTCTATATGGCTAAAATGGTATGAAATTATGTCAAGCTGTGTTTTGATAACAAAATAACAAAAATGGATAATTAAGCTGATTGATGATAAAGGGATCATCTGTTGTCTCTGTAAATCTACATGTGGATAAAATCAGTGCAATAAGATAAGACATCACAATTTTATTGACAAACTGTTGTTCAGAGTAGAGTTGTAATGTGATTCTCCATGCTGATTCCTAATTGTTTAATGGTTTCTAATATTAAATCCACATTCATAAACATGTATTCCCTGTTAAACCAATCACATGGACACTTAACCTGGAAGCAAGCTTCCCTGAATTCCATAACAGATTTAGACTGCTATTCTTCTTATAGTGAATCCTAATGAGTAGCTGGCTTAGATTTGCCACCTGCCTTAAAGATGCCCTCAGATCATAGGCAGTGGCCACAAGGAAAACAAAAAATATATTTTTATTTATTTATTTTCGCATTATTGAGAAGAATAATACAAGATTTTGGAATAGGCAATTAGCAAATCTCAAACAATCAAAATAATATCTAGCATTTACACCACTACCAGAATGCCTACTAAAAAGACAGTTAAAAAGTGATGCTTTTCTACTGAATATTATCATTTATTCCAGGCATAGAAACACTATGCAGCTTACTCCACTCAAGAAGAGAGGCAAGAATCCAAAGTGTGTGTGTGTGGGGGGGAGAGACAGCAAGCAAGAACAACCTAACTCTTGATTCTTGGGTGTCTGAATTGGGGTTCCAAGCATCTGCACAGCAAATAGAGAGCCAGTATGGTGGTAGGTGTTGAGTGTTGGACTAGGATCTGGGAAATCTAATTTCAAATCCCCATGCTGCCATGGGAGCTTGCTGGGTGACCTTTGATCAGTCACACACTCTCAGTATATCCTACTTCACAGGATTGTTGTGAGGATTCAGTGGAGGAAAGGAGAACGAAGTACCGGTAAGCTGCTTTGTGTCTCCATTGGGGAGAAAGGTAGGTTAAAAATAAAATAAATTAAAAAATGCTTGAAAAAGGAGGTGGTCAGGTGGAATCTCAGGTGAGTGTCCTTTCTGGTCAAGAGGGAAGGAGTAGTGCTCCTGGAACAATTCCAAATAAGGAAGGGAGGATTCCTGATTGTGAGAGGTGTGCTTGATCTTAGTCTAATCAATTACATAGTTGTGGTTTTTTTTTTCAAAACTAGAAATTATATTGTTGGGAACACAAATTCAAGACAGAAAAGGAATCAGATTTGTCTGTTTAGGGGAATGGATCATCTGTTTAGGAATATATAGCTAAAAGCACACCAATAGGAGGAGGAGGAGGAGGAGGAGGAGATTGGATTTATACCCCGCCCTTCAGTACCCAAAGGTGTCTCAGAGCGGCTTACAAACTCCTTTCCCTTCCCCTCCCCACAACAGACACCCTGGGAGGTGGGTGGGGCTGAGAGAACTCTTGACAGAAACTGCTATTTTTCAAGAACAGCTCTGCCAGAGTTATGGCTTGCCCAAGGTCATCCAGCCAGGTGCAAGTGGAGGAGTGGGGAATCAAACCCAGTTCTCCCAGATTAGAGTCCGTGCACTTAACCACTACACCAAACTGGCAAGGAGTCCTTGATTATTGGTCTAAATACAAGA
The DNA here is from genome assembly GCF_001447785.1 of Gekko japonicus. NCBI lineage: Eukaryota > Metazoa > Chordata > Lepidosauria > Squamata > Gekkonidae > Gekko > Gekko japonicus. The sequence continues at coordinate 329,471 of NW_015175383.1, read as the reverse complement.
TCTTTCTGGGATCACTGTTATTTCTGTTAATATGATTAAATTAGGGACTGCTACTTAAACTGGCTCTCTGCCTGTTGTCTCTGTAGTGGCCAGAAACCTGTTTACTAGTCTGATACAAACTAGAAAGACTGGTTCCAGCACCAAGACTGGGGTGTCGCCCAAGGCTGCTGCCTTAATTGCGGGGTAGCTCCAGTAGCGGGGCATCCCAGTTCTGACCTGAACCAGAGACCCATCAGGCCAAAGAGGACACTCTTGATCTATGCCACAGAGCTAGCCAAAGCTCTGCAAAAGGTTTTCAATCTCAGGTTGCACAAGGCAGACCTTGAGGCAATCTCCAAACCGCCCCCCCCCCCAGCAGAGGTATGCATACGGAATGAACAAGTTCCACCAGGTGAAGTATCTGCATTTTCAGAGCCATTCAGTAGCCATCTGGCGAACCTTCCTCTGTCTCCATATCCCCATGTAATCCCTTTTTGTGTGATATCTACACCTATGTGGAAATCCTTTGTCTCAACATCTGTCCTTCCTGCCTTCTCCCTCAGGATACCAAAATAAACTAATCAAACATTAAAATTATTAACAATCCTTCCTGACACCCATCAGGGACCCATTTCCCCCTTTTGTCTATGCCTGGGAACCCATTCAACCTACCCCGGCTGGACCATCAGTAATCATCAAACCTATTCAGCCAGCTCTGGTAGGCCATCAGCGGGCCTTACTCCCATCAAGTTCTGACCCAGGAGACCACATCTTAGAATTCCAATAAAAATAGAGAGCATGGCCCGCCTCGGTCGGTGTGCACTCTGAGGGCGCCTATTATTGAGTACACCCCCAAAGTCTCTTCTTTGGGCCTCCTTCTCCATAGCATGGAACACTGACTGTTTGCACTATTCTCTCCAAGGACGTCTGCACATCTGGAAAGGTAGTGTAATCCCTATATCAGCACCTAAACATTGCTTTCATCTGGGACTTCCGGTTGCAGCAAAGCATTGCGGACACGGCGGAGAGTTGCTCTCCCGCCACTCCGGCTTTTTCGCTTCGATTTGTGGGTCTCTAGCTCTGAGAGACCCCCCCTTCCCTTGGGTAGAGGGTAGGGAGCAGGGGAGTTTCGACTAGTACTCCGTTCAGCGGCAGTGGCAAAAGTAACCAGGCTTTTTCCTGAAGCATCAAGCGGACAAAGACCCTCCCTTCGGGGAGTCTCAGCTGTCGCTACTGGGCATGGGGTGTGGTGGGTTCGTAACTTAGTTAAGAATTATTTCTAAGCAAGCTTACTCTAAATAAGAAGACAACCTTAATTTACTTGCTGAAGAATTCGTTCCCAAAAGAGGCTATTTTTCAGAGGCTTTGGCAATTATGCCCAACCACCTCCAGCTCCAAAATTTAAAGGGATACCAAACGAGGGGAATGGCAGACAGCATTTATATAATTTGTAGAAAATGAGCTAATGGTGACTGAAATAGACAATATGATCCAGTTTTCTGGAGACAATTTAAAATCTATGATTGTGGATACAATTAAATGTACCATCAAAGAGACTTGCAATACTCTATTGGAGGATAGTTTAACTATCTTAAAGGAACCTACAAGCAGCAAGGAGAAAGTTCTACAAAAATATTTGAAAGGCAAAACACTGAAATCTAAACAAAGACAAGGTGTTCAAATATTTTCCAAATAATTTATTTTATATATATATATATGTGGTATCAGTCTGTGCACTGAGGACAAGCAAGTCCTAGGTTACAAACTGAACTCTCCAATGCAAGAACAAGATGCATTTCTTCCTTTAGGAGGTGCTATTGTCAGAAGAAAATAAAAAGGTTTCAGTTTTATTTTTGCATGTGGGTGGGTATTCTGTTTGTAATAATTGTTTGGATACACTATATTTTTAATATGCTATTTGTGATAATTTCATGCCAAGTAAAACTGTCCATAGTCATATTTTATGTTCCTAAAGTAACAGAATGACTTTCAATCTAGAAAAGAAAAAAGAAGTGCTAATGTAGCATTTTTTCAATTTTTCTGAAAAATTCCGTTTTCCCCTGGAAAAAAACTGGTTTTTTTCCGAGCTTCAATTTTTTTGGAAATTTTACATCTCTAGGACCAGTAATGGACCGATGGTCTGATTCATTATAACGCAGGTTCATTTGTGGTGTATATGCTGGTGGGTTTTGGCAGGGGAGACTCTGCTACAAGTCCCCAGCAAGCAGCAAAAGTTGTAGCATGAGGTGAGGTAAGAATAATTAACCTCCTTTGCCTTCCTATTGTATGGCTGCTTCTCTAGCCAGCCAGCCAGTCAGTCCTCAAGCTTCATTTGAAGCTGGACTGGGGCAAATCAATCCACTGCTCTAATGGCTGTGAATGCCTTTTCCCTTGTTTTTCAAGTAATTTCATCCTTTTCTGTGTTGCAACCGTTTGAATTTTCTTCATCAGGAAGCCACTCAGTGATTGCAGTGTGTGGAGGAGGGGTTACACATCGACTGTACTACAAGATATCCCTTGAAATGTTAAAATATAGAGAGATTATCACATAATGGAATTCTGAATATTTTTAATTTTAGGAAGTTGTTATAGTGAGATATAGATACAGCTGTTTAGTTAAGAAAATAAAGAGTAGTAGATTATATTTTAGATTATATTTTATGTTAGTCCTCAAGAAATCAATAGCGTTAGTAACTTTGACAAGACTTTATTGGCATTTTGTTGTTGTTCAGTTGCACAGTCGAGTCCGACTCTTCGCGACCCCATGGACCAGATCATGCCAGGCCTTCCTGTCTTCTGCCGTCCTCTGAAGTTGGCTCAATTTCATGTTCGTTGCATCCATGACACTGTCTAACCATCTCATCCTTTGCTGTCCCCGTCTTCTTTAACCTTCAATCTTTCCCAGCATCAGGGTCTTCTCCAGTGAGTGCTCCCTTTTCATTTGGTGGCCAAAGTATTTGAGCTTCATTTTCATTATCTGGCCTTCCAGGGAACAGTCAGGGTTGATTTCTTTTAGGATTGACTGGATTTGATCTTCTTGCAGTCCAAGGGACTCTCAAGCGTCTTCTCCAGCACCATAATTCAAAAGAATCTATTCTTCGGCGCTCGGCCTTCCTTATAGTCCAACTCTCGCAGCCATACATGACTACTGGGAATACCATTGCTTTGACCATGCGGACTTTTGTTGGCAGGGTGATGTCTCTACTTTTTATCATGCTGTTTAGGTTCGCCATCGCTTTCCTCCCAAGAAGCAGGCGTCTTTTAATTTCATGGCTGCTGTCACAGTCTGTGGTGATCTGGGATCCCAGGAACGTGAAGTCTGTCACAACTTCCACGACTTCCCCTTCTATTTGCCAAGGAGTGATGGGGCCGGATGCCATGATCTTAGTTTTTTTGATGTTGAGCTTAAAGCCCACTTTTGCGCTCTCCTCTTTTACTCTGAGCAAGAGGCTCTTAAGGTCCTCTTCACTTTCTGCCATTAGAGTGGTATCGTCTGCATATCTGAGGTTGTTGATCTTTTCCCCAGCAATCTTAATTCCCGCTTGTGATTCATCCAGGCCAGCATTTCGCATGATGTACTCTGCATATATATTAAATAAGCAAGGTGACAATATACATCCTTGTGGTACTCCTTTTCCTATGCTAAACCAATCAGTTGTTCCATATCTGGTTCTAACTGTTGCTTCTTGACCCTTATATTATTGGCATATGTATATGCATACAATAGGAGATCAGGTTAAATATAGATCGGAAAATACAAATCAATATAGGGTAAAATTGGAGCTATGGCGCAGGAAAACAGCATAAAAACAGAAAAACCTATATCAGAACATATAGCCATAGCACTAAGAAGAAACCTTGCTACTATTTCTGTTATTTCTGGTCCTGGATTATCAAGTAAAAACAGAACCTTAAAATTGTCAGGAAACTCTTGGAATTGAGCTAATATAGGGTACAAAAGATCCTGGCGGGCACCAAATAAAAGTGACACTGAAGGAGAACATGGGGAACAGTTTGAACATAGTCCTTCATACAAGGACAGCACCTGCTGGAGTAGGGGATCCCCTGGAATCTGCCAGAGAGAAGAGCAGAAGGAAAAACATTAAATCTGGCCAAGGAGATGGCTCTGCGCAAATTTGGAGGTATAAGTTGATAAAGATATACAGCTGGAAGATTTGCATTTGGAACAATCCCTAAATTTTGGTGAGAACAGGTTCAGTTAGCCAAACTATAGAAAGTTTGCAATTCTGAGCCGAACAGTGTTAGTGATCCCCTAAACAAAAGACATTTTATGAACGAATATCCTAGTTTTAGTGTTACCCATGCCTATGATATTCCATGGTATGAAGAAGAATGCCTGTGTGCATAGTTCAGGTCAGCAAAGAGATATCTAAAATAAGAGGAAGGATTGTGTGTTCAGTCTTCAGATTTGCTTTTGAAAAGATATACCATAGTCAGAGTCTTCTAGGAGTCCACTGTATAGCTGATTATACAAAATCCATTCCTGACTCTTTGACTCTTTGAAAACATGGTACTTTTCTGTAAATTTTTGAAATCACTGAAGAAAAATCCTTTTCCCTGGTCCCCCCCCCCCTTGAATAAAAATTGGATTGGGGGGGGAGAATGAAGTATATGGAATACTGTCTTATTTAAGTGGAACTTATTTTACAGCTTTAAAACATAAACATGTCATTCATAACTCGGTTAGTATATAAAATCGTACTATTTGGCACATTTATAAAGTTAACAGTATAAATGCTACAATTTTGTTTAATTTTCCTGGCTGAGCAGGAGCATGTATGGAATACCTGGGAAGATACTTTAGGTATACACATCTCCTAACTAGATTTGATTGCCAGCAGCATAGCATATGTGGTTTTTGGGCAAGAGGTCACAGAGGCCTGGGCCTGACTTAGCTCTGGGCTACCGTGTTTCCCCGAAAATAAAACACTGTCTTATATTTATTTTTTCTCAAGAAGACACACTAGGGCTTATACCACAAATGCATAGAAATCCTGCTAGGGCTTATTTTTGGGGTAGGTCTTATTTTCGGGGAAACAGGGTAGATCATTCCTTAAAACAAGTAGTTTGGTTAGAGATGTAAGCTCAAATAACAGACAGCAGGCATTCTGTTAAAATTCATAGCAATGGAAAGAGACAATCTAGAAAGTGAAGCAAGTAAATTATGAAGTAAAATGGATGTGGAGATTATTAATCATATGAAGTCATATTTAAAATGCAAGGGAGTAATTGTATACTATCTTAGTTTTGACATTTCATTATACATTTTGTGGAAGGTAAAGTGGATTGGTATTAATGTTTAAAGTGCATTTGTTGAGTAAGAGCAATAAGGGTGCTGAGGGAAACAAGATTCCACATGGTTCTGCTGTGAGGTAGGTGGGGCTGAGAGAGCTCTTGACAGAAACTGCTCTTTTTCAAGAACAGCTCTTATCAGAAGCTTGCCCAAGGTCATCCAGCCAGGTGCAAGTGGAGGAGTGGGGAATCAAACCCGGTTCTCCCAGATTAGAGTCCGCGCACTTAACCACTACACCAAACTGGCTCTCAAGTCAACTCCGGCTACCTTCCACGAAAGTGATGGCCTCTCTACTTGTGTTCCTGGATTGTTTTGCTCATATGGAGACTGTGTTGTTCTGAGCACCTCAGGGTGATCTTGCTGGTACTTGACCTGTGCAGCTCAGTGCACTGCAGGAGTACTATGTGCTAATGTCTTTGCTGCATTCCTAAATTGCCTCCTCCTTGTAGCGTTGGTGTATCTGGCTTGACGTTTGCCGGGAGCTTTCTTGGGGGCAGTGAGAGGTGTGAGGGAGTGGTGATGTGGTGGACATTTCTTCAGGTTCATGCGGGAGGCACGCATTGCAATGGCTCCTAGAAATGTCATTTACTATCTCCTCATAAACATTCATACGCTGGCCCTGCTCCTACACCTGACAGACACCGGCCTGTCTGGTGTTGGGGGGGGGGAATTGTATTTAAAGGCACCAGGGAGGCTAGGCCAGCAGCAGTGCTAAGACAATCCTGCTGAGCAAACTTCCCCGGCGGCTGTAAGCATCCCACCTCCTCTAGAGAGAGAGAGAGAGAGAGAGAGAGAGAGAGAGAGAGAGAGAGAAGACGGGGGGCACAGCTTTTAGCCATTTTTAACAGTTTGTTGAAGAGTATTTGGTTGTAAAAATATATTGTTACCTGTTTAACAATTGCATAACAATAAAATTGTAATGGATTATATTTGTTTTTCTCTGATGATAGGCAGTTTAGTAATTTTAGCTCTCACCTTGTCTCCATTGTAGCTTTCATCAACAGCACAACAATATAGGCACTCAATTCAAATGTCTCATCTCCTCTTTGAGTGGAGTCATCTCTTGGGAAAGGAACATATGAGAGACTCATTTAAAAAGTCAGAAGGTTTCTGTGTTGCATCTGGGGTTATGGAAAGATTTAAAACATTTTGTACAAGGCAGTGGTCACATAAACTAAATAATACACTTTCAATCCACTTTCAGTGCACTTTCCAACTGGATTTTACTGTATGAACTGGCAAAATATAGTTGGAAAGTACATTGAAAGTGGATTATTTAATGTGTGCAGCAGCAGCCCAATTGTATCTACTAAGATAGCTTCAAGAAAACGCATTTGCCACAGTACTTTTTGTTTCTGTTGTCAGCAAATAATGATTAAAATGATCATTCAGTCTTCCCTTTTTATATTATGATATGATACTTGTCACAAGGTAGAGGTACTTCGGTTCCTTAGAGGTGGAAGGATGTAATTAACAAGCAGATAATTTATTAATTTGCCACATAGTGAGAAATCCTTTTTGCATGGAATTGCAATACTTTTATGCTGGGCTTTGGTTTCATTCTGGAAGGCTCAGGAAGGACACTGAAAATGATAAATGTGTAACTAGAACATTATTATATTTGCAGAGTCTTTTTTGCTGGTGAACGTGGTTGACCTGGAAAGAACACAGCTTGACTTCCAGAGCTCATGCTGAGTTTGCAGAGTTGGTAGTTAGGAAAATGATATATTTCCCCTGTAAACTAAACAAATTCCTCTTAGTAGTCATTGAAATACAATAAATATGGAAATTCAAGATGCATGTTCTTACAATCATTTCTAAGCAGTGGAAGTATAGTTCAAAATCTATACAGAAAAAGGTTGACTCCAACTTGTTAACATTTCTTTGAATAAACTTATTTATGTGCCATAAAGTGAATAAAACTACCCAGGGATAGTAGTGGGAAAGTTCTGCTTTTGTTTTCATATTGTTAGCAGATATTATATTTCATAAAGTTCCATAAAAGCTAGTTCGGTAGGGCCTGTAAAACAGAGTTGTTCTGTCAGGGCTTTAGTCTCTAAATACATTGGCCTCCCCTGCTCTAATCCTCCTCTGTCAACTCCTGCCATTGGTGGATGTCCTTGCCCACTTACTCAATACACTGGCCCTTGGGTTCACATGCAGTGTATACCTGTGAGCTTTTTGTATCACTCTTTCAACGTTGAATGTTAATGTTACCCAGATTTTTAGGCTTTTAAAATTGTAAGTTTGTGGTAATTTGTTTTTAATTGTTTTACTTACCTGTTGTAACCCACCCTGAGCCTGCATGCAGGGGAGGGTGGGATAGAAATCCCATTAATAAATCCTATAAATAAATAAATAGGGAATGAGCATCCTTCAGTTTGTTTGCAAGAATTATAAACAATTTGTACAGTATAGTAGAATTGCAATAGAAGAGTATTACACTAGTAACTTTGTTTTTACAACCAAATCAACTTGAGCATGTTTGCTTGTTTGTACTGCTTTGTTATCAGGGCAGTAGTGTTGGCATGATGTGGAACACTGAATTGTCAGGCAGTGCCTTGTTTGTATTGTGATGTGGACAGAAGCTCTTCGTTTGCATGTATCATGAACTGGTTTGGCTATAAAATTAAGCTGTTGATCTTTATGCCATAGAATCCTGCTGATCTGAAAATTGAACCATTATGGAAGATATTTAATCAATTATTAGCTTGATTAGTTAATTATGGTTTCAGTCAATATGGTTTCAGTCACATTCATTCATTTGTAATAATTCACATTTTCATTTGTAGTATTTATATATCTCATGCTCAGCATAGAAAACTGACAAGGTGGTACCCAAATAAGTATTAAAATTAGTTTCTCAATTAAAATAAGTGAGCTGAACCTAGTTTATGCTTACATCTTTCAAATATAGTATAAGCAGAAGCTATGACTACAGGTTGAAAATACTTTGTGAAATAAAATATAAGTAGAATTTGGATTCTACTGCAAGAATATGTGTAAATTTCTATCAGGAATTTGTGTAAATTACTGTCAGACCATCTGTTGAAATATTTAAAACTAGGATAAACCAGCCATAGGTAATACTATCCAAGTAGCACCTTCCTACTACTCTTGAATGAAAGCTTGGCAAACAAAATTAGGATATATGTAAGACGTTTCTGCTGCTTTTATGTTTGCATTTTGTACTTTTATTATTTTTTTAAAGAGAAAACTGTGATAGACATAATTTAACATAATTTATGGTTTTCATAATTAAATAACATTTATCTGACAGAGAAATCAGTGTGTCTAAATTTCAGCATGGCTAGAGGTTGGATCCATGAACAGACAAGGGAGATCTTTCTTCTAACCTGAAAAACTGCCATGGGTTTACAGAAAAATCAATTTGGTTTTTTTTAAAAGGGGAGGGAAACCAGTATTGTCAGCCTTGGTTTCTGCAAGTAAAAGGTGGGGGGAGTAGGTCTGTTTTGGTCTGTTTTGGCATTTGAGGGGCCAGGCTTGGCAGCAACCACAGGGCAGCTTGCTATTTTGTGACTTGCATGACTCACCCAGGACCAACTGATTTCTACTGTTCAACAGCAGCCACTCCACAAAAGTCACTGTGGTGTGGTGGTTAGCATTTCACACTGGGAGACCTAGATTCAAATCCCCAATCTGATGCGGAAGCTCACTGATGATTTTGGGCCAGTCACATGTTCTCAGCCTAACCTACCTACAAGCATGTAGACAATGGCAACCTGGTAGACATTATATACTTGGACTTTCAGAAGGCCTTTGACAAGGTATCTCACCAGAGACTCCTGAGTAAATTTAGCACTCATGGAATTCTGGCCCCATCTGGCAGCCGGCTGCACAGCTGTGCTGCCGAGTTCTGCCTTTGCCTTACCTGGTGGATGAGCACACTCCCGTGCAGCATCCGGGTAAGTTGGTTGGTCAGTTTATGTTAGCGGGTGTCATGCTCTGGGTTGACCCTGGGTGCAGAAAACCCCGTAGCCGTGTTGAAAAGGGGGGGGGAGGAAACGAATGCCTCAGACTTAGAAGCACTGGGGATTCCGTCACTCCCCAGCTAACTTCCGCAGACAGACCTCCGCTCTCTCTCTCTGTTGCTTCTGAGATCCGTCTTACAATCCTCCTCAGCACTCGGTAGTTTCTTCCTTTATATCCTCTTCCTCCCCCCCTTGTGTGCCACTCCTCCCTCATGATTCAGAATCCTACCGGCTATGACACCTGCCCATCACCGTGCCCTCCTATCTCTGGTGACTTCCGCCCTTAGTCCTGCCCCCCTGTATAACCAGTGCTGTGGTAGGGGAGGGAGTGCCCACTTCCTGTTTGGGATCAACACCGGCGTCCGTGTCGTCAGTGCTTCTCCGAGGTAAGACTGGACCCTGCCACCTGGTCCGCTTCTTCAACCATGCCCTCCCCCCTTCGCGTGTGCCTGTCTGTTCCCACAGTGTCCTTCCGTCCCAATTCCTCCAGCCCCATTGTGGGCGTTGAGGGAGGGGTTCAGTGTTTTGGGAGTTTCCGAGCCCACCCTTCCTCCCTGAGATGTGTGGGGAGCTCGGCGCTGGTTGCGCCAGTCCCGCCACAGCGGCCTGTACGACCGCGGAGCAGGATTGTGCTGGGGGTTTTTCTGAGTGGCCAGGGGAGCACCAATGAGCACCCCTGTTCGGGGGTAGGAGTCTGGCAGGGTCAGCCCTTTGGGTTCTGCGACCCAGGGTCAGGAATGCAGACTCCCTTGGGCCTGCCTGGATTTATCCTCCATTTAAGTTCTGCGATTAGGTGATTGGATCTCTAGGGCATGGCGATCTTGCTGTGCCAGACTGGTTCTATCCATAGTTATTGGCTGGATCGGGGGCAGGGTGGCTTACCCGCTATTCGATGGGGGAGGGTTCTTGGATGACCCCTGGCCTCGATCGTGTTGCTAGTTATTTTGCCCTTGCTGTCATAAATTCTAAAGTTAAAAAAAAGTGGTCCATAGTTTATCCAATCTCTTTGTGTCTGACTCTTATTCTGAATGATGGGGCAAAAAAGGATGGTTTCTCTTATGGATAAAGTATCGTTTAAATGATAGGAAACGAGTAGGATTAAGAGTAGGAGGCAGTTTGGTGTAGTGGTTAAGAGCAGCGGACTCTAATCTGGAGAACTGGGTTTGATTTCGCACTCCTCCACATGAAGCCAGCTGGTTGACCTTGGGTCAATCACAGCTCTGTCAGAGTTCTCTCAGCCCCACCGACCTCACAGGGTGTCTTGTGGGGAGACAAAGGGAATGTGATTGAAGCTGCTTTGAGACTCCTTTAGGTAGTGAAGAGTGGGGTATAAAAACCAACTCTTCTTCAAATGGACAGTTCTCACAATGGAAGGAAGTAAGCAATGTGGCCCCACAAAGATCAGTATTGGGGCGATACTATTTAATTTATTCATAAATGATCTGGAACTAGGGGTGAGTAGGGTAGAGGCCAAGTTTGCAGATGGCAGAAAATTATTCAGGAAGGTGAAAACTGAGGCTGATTGTGAAGAGTTCCATGAGGATCTCCACAGACTGGGTGAGTGGGCAACAATATGGCAAATGAAGTTCAATATTGGTAAATGTAAGGTGATGCACACTGGGACAATAATCCCAACTTCAGTTATAGGCTAATGTGGTCTGAGCTTGCTGAGACTGAGTGGGAAAAAGATATTGGGGTTGTAGTGAATAGATCAATGAAAGTTTCACCCAGTGTGTTGCAGCAGGGGAAAAAAAGGCAAATTCTATGTTAGGGATTATTAGGAAAGGGATTGAACATAAAACGGTTGATATTATAATGCCCCTGTATAGATCTGTGATGTGGCCTCATTTGAATACTGTGTACAGTTCTGGTCCCCATGTTGGGGGTTGGAGCACCTTCCATATGAAGAAAAGCTGAAGAGTTTGGGACTGTAAACTGAAGTTTATAAAAGAGAAGACCAATGTGTAGGGGGAAGACATGATAGAGTTTTATAAAATTATATATGGGGTGGAGAGAGTTGACAAAGAGAAAATTTTCTCCCTCTCCCAAAATACTAGAACTTGAGAGCATCTAATGAAACTGATGGGCAGTAGATTCAGGATCGACAAAAGGAAATACTTATTTACACAAAGAGTGATTAAAATGTGGAATTTGCTGCCAGAGGATGTAATGGTGACCACAAGAATAAACAGCTGTAAAGGGGGATTAGATAGATTAATGGAGGATAAGCCTATCAATGACTACTAGCCATGGTGACTGAGGGGAACCTCCACATTCAGAGGCACTAATCCGCTGAATCCCAGAGCCATTAGGGGAAGGTCTTAGCCTCTATGCCCTGTTGTTGGCCCTCCAGAGGAACTGGTTGGCTGCTGTGTGAGACAGGATGCTGGACTAGATGGACTACTGGTCTGATCCAGCAGAGTTCTTTTTATGTTCTACCTCACAGGATTGTGGTAAAAACGGAGGAGGAGGAGGGGAGTAAAGTATGGGAAATTGAAGACGGGGGTAGATCAAGGTTGGCTGGCAGATGGAAAGGCAAAAATGAAATAGGAAAAGGGTGTGAGGGAGTGCCAGGGAAGGGAAAGAATAATTGTGAGGTATAAGAAGAGGGCTTCCTTGCAAGTCCTTGAATGAACCCTACTTGTAATTTTCTATATTTCATTGCAAGATTTCTAGAAATAATTTAAACTGCAATTGTGAATAGATTGCTGTGGTATTTTTGTTGAAGTTGTTAAGATCAGTGCCAAGTATATTTGTTTAGGATCCATGTTTGATTAGCTTACAAAGAACCTTAGGCTTGATAAGACTTTGTTTCTATTATGGTACAGAATTCAGGTGCATTATCAGGTACATCTGAGGTGTGTGAGGTACTTGACTGATCGCTTGCTTTGTGACAGAGTAAAGTAGATCATTAAGATCTAGCAGCAGTAAGTAGACATTTACAGGATCTAGAGGGTTCATTTCGAATGCATACAAGTCTCTGTTTCATGACCCAATGTTCGTTATGAGTTTGCAAATGTGAAGTGGCCCTTAGATCATATGGCAGCTACAAGGTGTACGAAAATGTTTTAGATTATAGTCTTTACCAATGGAACCCCTTGACATTATGTTCTTTGTTATTTAAGAACCAGTGCTTTCAAAGACTTTCATCTTCATAATACGTTGAACTGATCAGTCTGAATTATCTTTATAATCCTCAGTAGAAATGATGCATCTTGCATTTTTCCTTCTTAGAAAACAGCAGTCTACTAATCTGTGTTTAAAAAGTACAGCAAACTCATTTGATTAGTAATTAACATTTTGATTTAGATTGCAAAAGGAGAATGAACAATCTAAAGGCTTTGTTTCTAGGTAAATCTCTGACAGGATAACACATGAAACAATGTTTTGTAGTCTCTTACAATTAACTTTCATTATGCTTTACCAGAGGGTCTGTCAGGTTAAGTAATTTATGCAGAGGTCAGATGTTTGTGTGATTTTGGTTTTGAAACTGAAGGATTGCTTTTGATTTTCTCACATCCATACTGCCCATACACAAAGTAGTATCCTTTAGTGCCTATGGGGATCATCCCTTACAAGTGCAGTCACTGTTCTCACCACATCTGTCTTCTGATTCTGAAGGCACAAATTGCATGGTGGAAGAGAAGCTTCTACAGGATCTTCTTGTAAAGATTACTTTCAGCATTGGGTTTTTTTTGGGGGGGAAGGGGACAAGGATATCCCTGCATGGTGTCGTTAATGTTATAAAATCTAAACTTTTAACTGATGTCATTCTTGGATTTTGTATTGGTAATAAAAGGGAACATGTTACTCATTTACTTTGCAAGTGTGCCCTGAAAAGCTGAATAGCTTTAATGGGCCAAACTTCAAAAAGTTTGAATTTCTTCTGGTTTAGGGCAAAAAAAGGAGGTTTCACTAAAATGAATTTAAAATGTAGTAATTCAGTCACTGACATAATTGGTTCTAATACCTTTCAGACACTCACAGGCATGTTTTCTCTAGTCTTCCGTAAATCCCTAAGTAGCCATAGGACTTCAGTTACCTTCAGATATGTAGTCTGCCTGCTTGCTAGTTCCACTATAGTTATAGTCATTAACCTTGGGGGAAAGTGGAAGAGTCCCTTGAGCACACCAGGTCACGGTGCCCCTAGGTATTTGGGGCTCACAAAGTCACAGCTGTGTTACTTGTTTTGTACTAATTAAGAGTTACTATGAATCTGTTTGACAATTAAGGACAGGATGAACTTTAGTGCAGATAGGCACTGTGGGACAGTAAACAGTTCTAAAGCTAGCAAAAAGCCAGCACAGGAAATAGTGCTGACAGCACTGACTTTCTTTTAATGATATAAAGTAAAATGTAAATAAATCTCTAGATTGGATATTCCACCATGGCAGAAGTTGCATTATCAAGAACTCATCTGATTGTGATTTTTTAAAATGCATTCAAATGTTTATTCCATATGAAACTGTTGGTCTAGAAAAATTGGATGGGAGGACAGGGTTTCTTGATGAATAATAATAAATCCAGAAATCTAGAAAGAGGCTCTGAGCGGGTGCCCCAATCTTGGGCACTTGGCGTCAATTTGCTGTGGTGATCTCAGCAGGGTATAATGACACAGAGTCCACCGTTTTCTCCAGGGGAACTGATTTCTGCCACTTGAAGAGCAGTTGTAATTCTGAATGATCGCCGGCCCTCTCCTGGAGATTGGCAACTATGGTTCTCCAGGAGTAAAAGTACAGTCTGTTTCCACAGTGGGGACCAAAGCAGCTTATATCATTCTCCTCTTCCCCTTTTGATCTGCACAACAACCCTGTGAAGTAGGTTAGGCTAAAAGTCTGTGACTGGTCCGAAATCACCCACTCAGCTTCCACAGCAATAACCTGGGTTTAGCAGACCCTGCTTTGAAGTGCTAACTGCTATGCAACACTGGCTGTGGTATCATCTGGTATCACAACTGAACTCCAGACAACAGAACTCTCTCTCCCCCTGGAGAAAATAACTGCTTCTCCGCTCCCCAAACTCTGGCTTCCGTAGACTCCACCACAAAATCTCCAGCAATTTCCCAACCTGGAGCTGGCAACCCTAGTCAGGACTGGCCCCAATGAGTTCCCCACAAAAGCCAAAGCGGGCCTGGAAAGGGCCTCCTATCTTTGCCTTTTTACTGACAAAACCAAGGTTGGCTGCCTAGCAACAGCCACTGAGGGGAAAGTTAGCCCCACAGCAGGAAGATAAGATAATGGTTTGAGGGCCGGCAGCTCACCTCAGAAGTCAGCCAGAGGAGTCAAGCAGTAGAAGCGTCTTCATCAGGAGAGAGAGCTGTTTTGGCAGTTTATTCTTTCAGGGAAGTGGCGAAGCCAGCAGTGGGCGGGGGAGAGGAGTGGACCCAGCACCCAGCCAATGGCACACGAGTACTTTTGAGTGGTGGTTGATGGGCCAATGGCTGATGGAGCACACAGCACAGCCAATGGGAGAGCCAGAAAGTGCCAATACGTTGGATGGATGGATGGATGGATGGATGGATAATTGATCGATAGTGCAATGTAATGCATGAAGAAGTTGGATTTGCCTACTTTCCTCCAGGCTCTCATGGTTGTAGCAGCAGCAAGGAAAATAAGTATCTTCTTCCTCAAAGGGAAACACATGCCACAAGCTGTCTGATTTATCCATCAGTTTATTCAGTGATTCTTCTCTTTCTCTTTGAGTATTGCCCCTATTTCAGAGCCGACCAAGGTTTTGATTTGACATTTTGATTAGTCTATACATGAGCTGTATTTGCTGTAGTAAAGGAGAATTATGAAGAGACAAAAACTCAGCTTTCAACAACAAATTGCTGTTGACACCATGACTTGATTATGCCAGTGGAGTATGTGGCATGTGTTTTCTAAAAGGAAGCCCTAGTTTGAGGTGGTGGAGCTGTGAAAGATTATGGTCATAACAGTGGTCTGTCATATCACTGTGTGATATGATTCCTTGCATGTTATGATATTTGAAAATAGGGTAAACAGGTTGAATAACTGAGGTAGATTCCGTGGTGGAATACCCAGTTATTTGAAAAACATCAGAATCCGTGCTACCTTGTTTAATTCTTGCCCTGAAAGGGAGAGGAAACAAGAGACGGTTTGATGTCTAAATGAACTAATCTTCAGAAACAAAAAAAGATTATATTTGTTAAACTGTATAAGAAAAACATTCTAAAGATAATATGGCTTTGTTCACAGTATTACATAAAGAAGATTAAAGACGGGAAACAAGCTGCTTAAACACTGTAAACTAATTAGTTCAATGAATTGTTTTCCTGAGGTTCATGAGATATGAAACATTGGCACCAGTGCGTGAAATACACTCTGCCTCAGTGCTCTTTTCAATTTATTTTTTCTGTTGGTGTCATACGTATATAAAAAGAAAGCAACCAAAAGAAAGAGGTTACAGAAGGAGACCAAAGCCTGGCATATGATTGAAGCTGACATTTTGTCATTTTAAGTCTGGTGCGGGAGGGCCTTCCTGTAATACCCTTGTATAAATACCAGCTTCATTTTCTGCTATCACCAGCTATATTGCAAAAATGATGTCATGACAAGGCCCAAAGGAATTCCTTTTGTTACTCAGAGTCACTCTGGTGGCTTTTAAGCTAAACTAATCATGAGTGAGCTGACGCATTATTAATTAGTTTGCCCAGTATCGAGGTATTTAGAGAGGAGGGAGGAGAGGCTGTGTGGTACAGGAATAGGGACACATCAACCTTTGTGTTTTGGTAGGGTTTTTCTTCCCTGTAAACAGCTGCATGTACCTTCTCATGATATGTCAACAAGTGCACAGATTCAAGACACTTGTGAGGGGGAATGCATATCATTGTGTACTAAATAGGACCATTGCAGACTTCTGGTAGGGTTGCCAACCTCCACGTAGTACCTGGAGATCTCCCACTATTACAATTGATCTCCAGATGATCAAGTTCAGTTCCCCTGGAGAAAATGGCTGCTTTGGAGGGGAGACTCTAGAACCTATTCTCCATAATAAGCTATGCCACCCTCGTTCTTCTGTTTCCCCTGCTTGCATTTGTCAATTTCACACTATTCGCTGGGCAGCCCCATTTTGACCCGCAGCTCCCCCCGATTTCCCTCGCATCTTCTTGATCTCAAAAAAACAAGGATCGAGAAGACACGAGGGAAATCGAGGGGGGGAGCTGTGGGTTAAAATGCGGCTGCGCAGCGAATACTGTGAAACTGACCAATGCATGCGGGGGAAACAGAAGAGTGAGGATGGCACAGCTGCTTGTGGGGAATCGGCCTAGGGCATTATAACTTGCTGAGGTCCCTCCCCTCCCCAAACCCTGCTCTTCCCAGGTTCCACCTCCAAAATCTCCAGGTATTTCCCAACACAGAGCTGGCAACCCTAGTTCACAATGGTTTCAAAACTTATATCTTTTCTTTTTGTGCTAAACCGCCCCCCTCAGAATCCTCTTCATTTGAGCCCGCAGAATTGGATCATCTTTCTCAGTAGGCATTCTCCCTTCAACGAAAATGTCAAACTGTCTGAGCTAACTCTTCCAAAGTATAGAAGGGCATTCATGCTGGCAGTAAGTAGGGGATTTGGGATCCTCTTGCTCAGCAGCAAGTTAGTATGATTCAACCCTATGTATCTTAAGTACAATTGCTGGCATTTGTTTGCCTTGCTGAGAAGTTAATATTTAAAGAAACAAATCAATAACTTGTAAAAACCTATAATACAAAGGAGGCTAGGGGCAAAAAAGCAATACTGTTTAAAAGGCAATTGGATTTATACCCCGCCCTTCACTGGAGAGTCTCAGAGCAGTTTACAATCTCCTTTTCCTTCCCCTCCCCACAACAGACACCCTGTGAGATAGGTGGGACTGAGAGAGCTTCTTCAAGAACTGCTCGTGAGAGAACAGCTCTGAAACAACTTGTAACTGACCTAAGGTCACACCAGCAACTGCATGTGGAGGAGTGGGGAATCAAACCCGGCTCATCCAGATTAGAGTCTTTGCTCCTAACCACTACACAAAAGTAGTAAAAATTCATTTGGTATTTTCTAGAACATTAAAGTTCCATTCCACCAGTGACGATAACAAGGAGGAATCCTTAATGTATGGAAGGTAAAATTATAGACCCAATATTTCTCCTACAGGCTTTTTAAAAAGTGGCACAAATAGAAATCAAACTTAACTTTAAGAAGTTGGCAGATGGGCATGCATTAGGGAGATGGGTCTGTTGAATTTATTCCTGAGATCTGTAGTCTGTGTATTCCATGCACATATTTCATGTACGTACCTAATATAAATAAATTTGTCTTGTCTGCACTTCAGTTATGCAGTTTTTTAAAATTTTCACGAGCCTGTTCACCTCCAGTTGAGCTGTCTGTTCAACTTCAACATGGGCCAGCTTTTTTCATTGCTGGCTTCACTGTTATGTAACTCCTTTCCAAAAAGGTTATGAAGAGTCCCTGTGCTGTGCTCCTTCCATAAGATATACAAGGCAGTTCTCTTGAGATAGGCATTTTGCTGTTAATTTTGTAAGAACAGTCATTTGATGAAAAGTTATATAAATGTGATATTCATGCCCGTTTTTTAATTTTAACTTACCTGTGAAGTTAGGCTGTTTTCAAAGATGTTTTGAACTGCCATTGTTAATGGGAAAGGTGGAATATAAACATTTTAATAAATAAAGTGGCAGGGAAATAAATGATAAAACTGTGTACTCACAGGTAAAGTTCATTGCCATACTCTGCTACCCTTAATACAGGGGTGTCAAACATATGGCCTGAAGGCCAGAACCCGCCCATCCAGGTCTGTTATCTGGCCCATGAGCAATGAAAAGGATGGAGGTGGTGGCAAGAACAGTGAAAAAGCCCATATCTGATCAGCTGGCTGGAGGGTCCATTCCCCCCTCCTCTCTCTCTCTCTTGGTAGGGCCAGGCTGCGTTCGTGTGGCCACAGCTCCCTCTCCTCCTCCTGTCAGGGGGGGGGTCATCATCTCCCCATCAGTGCACATATGCACTGAGCCTCCCCTTTTACTTCAGCAGCAGAAGCTGCCTCCTTTGCCACTGTCATGGCCACTTTCTTTTTCTCCTCTGCCTGCCTCTCTTGCTCTTTCTCTGCCATGATGCTGAAGAAGCAGCCCTGAGGGAGGGAAGAAGAAAGAAGGGAGGGAGGAAGTCATTATATGTGAAGGTGGTGGTGGTGGGAGCTGATGATGGAAACAGGTGTTAGGGGAAGTGTGGGAATGGGAATGCCAGAGTGTATCTGGGGGGGAAGGGTATAAGGGACTGAAGGGAGGGGCATGGAAAGGAAGGGTTGAAGTGCGTGCAGTGGGGTGCATGGTGGGAACTGCACAGGGAGGAGAGCAGAGGAGTAGTTGGAGGCTGAGATAAAACAGGGAGTCTTGAGCCATCGTAAAGACTTAATGAAAATCTGTTGCATCATTTTTATTTTCTAGGCATCTCAACCTTGCTTTTCTCCCCAAATGGGGACCCAAAGCAATTTACAAGTATCGTTCTCCCCATCTAGGGTTTTGTTTTCATAACAACTGTGCAGAGTGCATTAGGCTGAGAGAGTGACTGTCCCAAAGTCTCTATGGCAGAGTGGGGCTTATGAACCTGGATCTCCCAGTTGTTAGTCCTCAGCTCCTCAGGGTGTATGTGTGTGTCTTTGTGGAAGGTCAGATCTCTTAAGTGGTACTGAAGTGTAAGGAAAGGAGTGGTCAGTGGGAGCAGACTTGAGTTTTGGAGGAGAGTGGAATCACACAGAGGTGGTGGGAGAGAAGGGCTGATTTAGGAGTTCTTCGTGGTCTCTGTGCATCACACCTTTGGGATATAGTGCGCTTGTGCCGACCCCGATCGGCATTGTAGAAAGCTAAAAGGGATTTTCACGCCCGCTCCCCGGTCATGTGCCGGGCTCCAGTGCGCATGACTAAGGGAGGGGCATGGTGATCCCGCCAGTTCTCTTCTGACCGCCGCGCTGGTAGGATCTCCTGCGCCTCGGTTGTTAAATAATTTGGCTTTTGGCCTTCTCTCCTTTCTCTTGGACTTGTAGTTAGCTAGTTTTTAGTTTAGTGTTAGTTAGATAGTTTGGACTTTGCTTCTGCTTCGGCAGATTTTTCTGTCCCCTCTCCAGCCTATGGCCAAACGGTGGGGCTTCTTTAAAAGGTACTGGAAGTGCGGTAGCAAAATCGACCCCCTGACGGACACTCCCTTTTTTATTGTGCCTGGGGGAATCGCACTGAACTGACTCCTGTGCCTACTGCACGAAATTCTCTCGACAAACGAGGAAGAATCAAGTGGCTAGACTTCGTGTGGCACTACTTGAATTGGCTCTTTCGCCGATGGCGTTGTCACAAGAGACGTCCAGAGACACCTCCATGTCGACCCCTGCATCGGGATCGACGTCCATACAGTCTCCGTCACCGGGCCATTTCGATGCCGACCGATCAGTGCTGAAACGCTTGATCCCGGCTTCTCAGTCCGATGCCCATATCCCCATGAAACAACATCGGAAGGGCAAGGACAATCGGCCTGTAAAGCACAAGAAGGACAAGAAGAGCTCCTCTGACAAAGCCCCATCCAAAGGAGTAACTCTGTAGGGAGCCACTTCACTTGACTCCTCAGGCTGTGGGCAGACACAGGGTGTTCCGTCTTCCGTCCTTGCCCAATTCAACTCACGGATTCCAAACAGGACATGGAACTTATGCAGGTTTCCCGTTCTTCCAGTGTCAAAAGTCAGCACTCAGAACGAGGAGCGGATGCTGGGGCAGATCCATCCCTGCACAACCAAGATGATTGGGATCGATCAGCTGGACATTTTCAGCCGCCCGCTTGGGACCAACACCAATGACAATATTTGTATGGGGTGTACACTTTCCGTGGCATGCCTTCTTTCCCTCCCCGCCCTCCTATGGAGTGGGATCGTCAGTCCACTTTCTCTCGAGTCTCTTGACATCGAGATCTTTCTCCGACACGAGAATTTGCTAAACCGTATACATCGGCACCAGTGAATAAATCGCACACCTCCGTGCCTTCGATGTCAACCAGTCGAGATCGATACTGTCGGCACCGATTCTTCCGATATCTGATGGGAGGGGGTAGAGAGGAGAGAAAGAGAGAGAGACCAGGAACATCTTGGGGGGACGGGGACATATCAGTAAAAAATTCTTTACAGAAAGCAGGCACTGTATCTTGATGTACGTCTTCATCAGCGTATGACAGTGGGACAAGCTGTGTTGCAGGAGGCGCTTATCTAGGACCTTTAGAACCCTCCTCCAGTTAGGCGTATATTTCTTTCTAGTCTCCCAGAGGTGTGATGCACAGAGACCATGAAGAAGATAAACAGGTTGCTGACCTGTAACTGGTGATCTTCGAGTGGTCATCTGTGCATTCACACCACCCACCCTCCTTCCCCTCTCCTTTCGGTCCTTTCTTCTTATCTTTGCGACTGAGGGCAGCGGTCAGAAGGAACTGGTGGGATTGTCATGCCCCTCCCCTAGTCATGCACACTGGAGCCCAGCACGTGACCGGGGAGCGGGCGCGAAAATCCCTTTTAGCTTTCTACAATACCAATCGGGGTCAGCGCAGGAGCACTATATCCCAGAGGTGTAAATACACAGATGACCACTCAAAGATCACCAGTTACAGGTAAGCAACCTGTTTTTCTGGTTATTTGACAGGTGGCTGGTGAATCTGTTTCATGATTTTTGTGGTGGATTGAACAAGTGTTGAGGGCGATGACTCCAGTTCCTTGGAGAGTTATTATTATATATGTACGTTTTGGGGTAGACCACTCTCAGTGGGGAAAAAATCCTGCTTCACATACAAAAATGCTTCCAGAGTTGCAGAGAAAAAAAGTTGTTGATCGAATATAATGGGGAAGTGTCTTTTCAGAGAGGGAAGAGGACCCCTGGGATTACTTGTGCTGGTGTGTGTGTGTGTGTGTGTGGACACAAAAAGTTTCTCCAAGGTGAGAGGCGTGTTCAAAGTGTATTGCACATAGTGAGTCAGTACTGTCAACAAAATGGGACATTCACATTGCTTCCCACCTACCAATTAAAGCATGCCACAAATTGCAGGTAAGTGGGGGAGAACTAACCTTCTTTTCCCTTTCCTTTTAGTACTTTGTTTTAGGAAAAAATATATATTATATTGAATATGCTACTTCTAGAAGTTTGTGAGCTAGACTTCTTACTGGTTATATGAGCAGTCAGATTTAGCTGTTGCCATCTATGATGATGGGTTACTCTGAATTTGATCTGGATGCCGTAATCTATGGCTGCAATCACACAAGCAGTTTGTGCCGATATAGTTGTGTTACCTTTACGGATTTAAAGAGCACAGTCAGAAAACAACATCTGCCTTCCGTGCCCCAGTCATTGGCACCCTGCTTTGCCTCACTTTGGAAACGGAGTAATCAGGCACTGGGGAAAGTTCGGTATTTAGGGATGCCAATGCTTCCACTCTGCATTTCCAGCTGTCTGAACTCCCGTCTTGCAAAGTCAAGCTGTTTGGGAAGTCTGAGCATTTCCTTCCATTTTCTCCTCCTTTAAAAAAATCAAAAAAAATAATCAAATAACGATGTTTGCATAAGCACATAATCACCCCAGCATTGTCAGTCACCTTGACCAAGTAGTCATTCTAGATCAGGAGTCTCCTCTCTCCTGTTTCTGTGTCAGAGTCTGAGAGCATCCCATGACTGACACAAAGGTAAATGCACTGACGTCAGTGGGACTACTGTTATGTAAATCTGCACTTTACCCCTCCTTGTGTATTACATGGAAGAGAGGCAAAGGGAAGGAGGCTGAGAGGGGCTGGAGTACTTGGCAGAGAGATTGTGGAGCTGGAGCTTCAGATACATGCTTATGTGCATAAATGGCCCCCCCCCCCCCCAGAAGAAGAATGCTGCAGCAATCTGAATGATAGACCACAGGCGAGTGCACAGTGAAGCTGGTTCAAGGTGGGACGTTTGATCAAAACTTCCCGCAACTATTTAAACCGCTGCAAATAGAGATGCAGCCAGATCACAGCAAGTCTCCAGTGTGACTGCAACCTATAGTAAGCATATTAAATTAGAGTGTATACTTTGTATACTAAATCTGTGTGTTTCCATTAAAAAATCATAAGCTTGCTCACTTATGAAATCCTATCTAAAATAATGTTACATTTTAATTTTGTCGTCAACCAAACTGGCAGAAATTTGCCATAGTTTGTCTCTTTATCACCTCAGTGAGGGTAAGAAAGTATAACTATGTACATGTTTATAGTAAAAATGCTGATTGAGGTAGAATGATCCAGGATTACATGGACAAAAAGGAATCCAGTCCCCCCCCCAAAAAAAAAATTAGATTCTGTGGGACCTATATAGGTATCAGGAAGGAAGCCCATGTGACTCTACCCTGAATTATGAGTTTTTGCTAGCCTGTTTGTTATTTTCTTTTTGGATTTTCCTTCCTTCCTTTTTACAACCTGTCTAGAGGTTGGCAACTGTTATACTCTTTTTCTTTTTGACTGATTTTTATGACTTCTCTGAAAATTTTTTATTGGCAACCTAATCTAACAAATCCTAAATGGGTTCTGATTGAATCAAGTATGTGGCCTGAATATTTTTCCCCCTAAGACATCTGTGTAGATAGCTTCTGAAATTTACAAAACCTTTGTGTGTAATCCCACAGCCGGACCTGCACATTGGAAATCTCGACCAGTGTTTGTTTGCTGCTTATTACTCAGTGTAAACCTGTGGGAACAGAATCTCTATTAATGAATTTGAGCAAGCAGCTAGAAATCTGTGCATAATTCTGAGGAAATTACTTTTCTAGTTGTTTCAACATTTTCCCCCTCTTACAGATAGATCTTCATATCCTGTATCGTCACAGTACTGCTGGTGTGATTTTGTTCTTCATTTATTAGGCAGGGAGGAAAGCTAAGAAAAAAAGAATCTTATTTGGCACCACTGTGTAATGAAACAGCTGAGTAATGTGGCACAAGTGAGTTATTAAATATGACATAATGAGTAGTATTTCTATCATGACATTATATATCTATCAGCTTTTGTCAGGATTTTTTCTCAAGGTATGAAATCTTTCTCACTTATTTTCAGTGAATATCATTTAAAAACATCCAGAAATCCCATTGCAACCAATCAGTTTGTATTTTTTCTAAATACCTACCTTTGATTGATGGCTTGTTAGGAAGCAAGAGGAAACTAAGTTTGCTTATTGTGTGTTGCAGCAATAGCTCAAGATAGGTAATTTTGCTTAGCTTTATATGTGGCATATTTGAAGGTTACGTTTTTATTGATTGATTGGTATATCAACTTTCAGAGGGAAAGCAGCATGGCATAGGCTAGTCTTGTCAAGTCTTAGAAGCTAAGGAAAGGGAGACCACCAAGGAAGGCAGAAGAAGGCAATGGCAAACCACCTCTGCTTCTCACTTGCCTTGAAAGCCCATTGCTGGGGTTACCATAAATCAGCTGAGACTTTACACACACACAAACACATATGATCTTTCAATCCCAATGAGACACCCCAAAGTGAATCACGACAAGTAAAAAAAATCCATTTTGTCTGGATCCAATATCAGTGTAGTCACCCACTTCCAATCCTTTACTAGGTATTGCTTTAATGCTTAATGTGCCCCACATATAGGTTACTAGCCTGATACCCGTGCTTCGCTACGGTATTTAAGTTCCGTAAATCCAGTTATAATACTGATGATGTGAAATTTGAAATGTGACGTTTGTTGTAGGAATTCTAACGAAGAAGATTGTAGTGTAAGAAATGAAGTGAGACATACGTAGATTTCCCCCCCTCTACTGAAGGACCTCTCTCTAGACCACATTGGTGGTTCTGTCCTCAGGTGCTAGGATCACCAGGCTGCTTGGTGAGCTCACTCTGGAGCAGGCCACATAGAACTGTCCGTTTAAGAAGCAATCACCTATTAAGTCAACTCCTGCTACCCTCCACGAAAGTGATGGCCTCTCTACTTGTGTTCCTGGGTTGTTTTGCTCATATGGAGACTGTGTTGTTCTGAGCACCTCAGGGTGATCTTGCTGGTACTTGGCCTGTGCAGCTCAGTGCACTGCAGGAGTACTATGTGCAAATGTCTTTGCCGCATTCCTAAGTTGTCTCCTTCTTGTAGCGTTTGTCAGGAGCTTTCTTGGGAATAAGAGGTGAGAGGTGTGAGGGAGAGTTGGTGTGAGGGAGTGGTGATGTGGTGGACATTTCTTCAGGATCATGCGGGAGGCATGCATCAAAATGACTCCTAGAAAGGTCCTTTACTATCTCCCCATGAAAATTCATTAACTCAATTGCCATGCTGGACAATGTCCAAAAACAATTGAACCAAATGGATAAAAGAACCTCAGCAACTAAGAAAACGTTGAGGAAGGCCTGGCGTAATCTGGTCCATGGGGTCGCAAAGAGTCAGACTCGACTGTGCGACTGAACAACAACCATCATAATTGAACCAAATCTTTGTATAACCTGTAATATTAGGTTAAAAAGCATTATTTTCTCAACTATTCAGATCATGACATGCATTATTTTATTTATTTATTTATTTATTTATTTAGGGATTTATATCCCGCCCCATCCAATATTCAGCTTGGGGCGGCTTACAAAGGTTAAAATATACATACAAAAAACAGCATGATAAAACAATATATCTGACATAAAATTTGGTGCTAATTGATTTACATAAAATCCAAGATGGCCAACATCCTGATTCCCCGATCTCAGTGCTCTTGGGGGAATATACGGGGAGAGGCGGTCCCTTAGGTAGGCCGGACCCTGGCCATTCAGGGCTTTAAAGGTAAGCACCAGCACTTTGAAACGAATCCAGTATGCTATAGGCAGCCAGTGCAGCGCATGCAGCACCAGTCGGATGCCTGGAGAAACCCATCAACAGCCTCGCTGCAGCATTCTGCACTAGACTTTTTCCTTTCCCCGAATCTAGTAGATGAAATAGATTAGAATGGTAGTTTGTCTCTCCCTATGAAGTAGATATATGCAGGGGTCATTTGGGGGGGGACGCGGGGGGACGCCATCCCCCCGGGTGAGGTGCGGGAGGGTGGGGCCTGGAGCTCCCTGCTGGTGCCCGCTGGAGGTCGCCGCCGGCTGTGGGGAGGACACACTTCCGGTGATGTCAGGGGGTGTGGCATATGCTAATGAGTTATGCTAATGAGCCCCCCTAGCTCTTTTTCTACGAAATGACCCCTGGATATTAGGTCTCCTTTACCCATCACCCATAGGATTAGGGTATTAGTATCCCTTTCCCCATCCCATAATTGTAGTGTGTAGAAAATGCAAAAAAATAAAAAATTCCCCTTCGGGGGACCAAAAAAAAAAAGGATTTCCATAGCAGCCCCCCACCCCTAACATATGCTGGAAGCCCAATACAGAACTGAGTGTTGTTCACATATTTGTGGCAATTTGACCGAAATCTCCAGATGACCACTCCCAGTGGCTTTATGTTGAAGTTAAAAAGCATGGAAAACAAGATGGAACCTCGTGGAACCCTGTAGGTTAGATAACGGCCAAGTGGTGGAGCAGCAGTTCCGCTAGCACCACACTTTGTAACCTGCCTTGAAGGCAGGACTGCTAGGACTTTATAATGGTGTAGCCTAGTCCCAACCCCAAAAGGTGGTCCAGAAGGATACCATGGCCAAAGATATCAGAAGCCTCCAGGAAGTCCAGGAGAATTGCACTTTCCCTGTCCATTTCCCAGCACAGGTCATCTACCAGTGCAAGTCCCATAACTGAGCCTGAAAACAGATTAGAATGGATCCAAAACAGTTGGCTTCATTAAGGGATCTGTGAAGTTACGCAGCCACCAGGCATTCAATTACCTTGCTCAGTGCTGGGACACTTGAGACTGAATGGTAATTAATGCAAGTTTCCTGGGTCCAGAGTATGGTTCTTTAGGAGTGGATGCACCTCTGCCCACTTCAAGGCAGGGCTGACCATCTGTCTTAAGGAGGCATTTACTGTCTCCTGGACCCAAATTGCCAGCCACTCTGGGCAGATTTAAGCAACCAGGAGGGGTGAGGGTCATGCCAGCAAGGTGATAGGTTTCAAATCTTGTCTACATCCTCAGATTGGTGCTCACTTTGGCAGCACATATTCTAAAACTGGAACATCCGGAACAAGCTGAAAAGTACTGGACAAATGGGTCCCCGGGGACAATATGATCTGTTACTGCTAATGTAGAGTCCCAGTTGGAACAAATGTGTGAGTTTTTATCAGCAAAGTATCTCCTTCTGTAGGCCAGACACCAGTAGGTCTTTGACCACCTGGTAGAGTTCTGCAGGTCTACACTGTGCAGATACAGTGGTGACAGAGAAATACTTGTTTCTCCACCCCCACCATTGCTCTAGCTGTCTCTTGTCTTTTCATTGACTGCAGTCCCTCAGTAAACCAAGGGACTGCTCAGGCTCTTAGACCTGGGAGAGGAAACCTAGGTTAAGAGCTACAGGGCGAGAACACTTTAGCTCATACTCAGCCCACCGTGGGTTTAAATTGTACCAAGTACCTATAGGATTGCTAGATATTTTTTTTAAAAAAAATACTGGACCACCCCTCCTCTCCAGCTCTGCTTCCTCCTTCTAGGGGAAACAGCACTAAACATGCTGTTTGCCCTGCCAGAAGCACCCAGCCCTGGTTGCTGTTTTACAACGGGTGCCACCTCCTCCCAGGGCAAACAGTGCAGAGACTGCACTATTTGCTCTGCCAGAAGCACCCAGCCCCACTGCAGTGGCTGCTGTTTCACACTGGGCACGGCCTCTTCCCAGGGCAAATAGCGGAGCTCTCAGCCCTCATGCACAACAGCAGTGGCTGCTGTTTCATGATGGATTCTGCTTCCTCCCGGGGCAAACAATGCAGAGTGTGCTGTTTGCCCTGGCTAGATCACCCAACTAGTGCAAAGCAGCAGTGAGTGCTTCTTTGCCCTTGGACTGCCTTGGTGCTGGTGCTGCCGTTGGACCGGGACCAGCCCAGTGTTTTGACTGACTCTTCAGGAAAAATGCTGAAAAAATACTGGATTTTTAAATGACTGGTATTTTTTTCATCCCCCCCCCCCCCGAACAGTCAGTGAAAATATCAGACTGTTTGGGTCAGTGCTGGACACCAGGCAACCTTAAGTACCCATGAAAACATTTAAGGTGCCCCAGTGAGTTAGCAGTTTGTAGCACCTTAAATGGCCAGATGGTAAAAACTAGGCAGCAACCCCAGCAGCTGCCAAGAGCCTCCAACAAACTGCTGTCCTTCCTGCCTTTCATTAGTGTTATAAATTACTAATGCCTTTGATTTAATTGATCACACCTTCTTAGGAACGTAGTAGTTTTAAAGTTATGTGTGTGACTGTTTACTATATTTCAGTATATAAGGATTTTGGTATATTGTTTTAATTTTTGCTATTTCTGTAGTTGTTGGTCATTGCAAATTATATATATGTTGGTGGACAAAGAGTTAAGTTTAGAAGGAGATTAAGATATGGACATGCTCGGTCCCCTTCTAATCTCCTTCCCCTCCCACGAAATGATGATGTGCAGGCCCAGACATCTTTGCCCTTCTCTTCAAGCTTGATGCCGTGCAATGTCAGATCAGTTATGAATCAGACTGCCTCCCTCGAAGAATTTATTAGGAAAGGCAATTTTGATCTGGCATGCTTGACTGAGATCTGGGTGGAGAAGGATGAACTGGTGGCTCTCAGCTGACTCCCCCAGGATACTCAGTCCTTCATTAACCATGAACAGGAAGATGGGGGGGGTGAGGTGGCAATTCTCATCCAAGATTCTTTCCCCTGCACCAAACATCACCAGCACTGAATATGTAGGCCTGGCGTGCAGTGCCAGGGAGCCGGTGGGAGGCTTGCTAGTTTACTATCTGCCTAGTTTACCAGCTGACTCCCTGCTGAGGCTGGCTGAGGCAGTGGCAGAGTGGACCTTTCATTTCCCCAAATAGTTTGGGGGGACTTCAGTGTCCATGCCGGCGCTGTCTTGTCTGGTGCCTCCTTAGACTTTATGAGGGCCATGGCATCATAAGGACTCTCGCACGATGTATTGTCCCCCATGCACAGAGCAGGCCACATGCTGAATCTGATATTTTGTGCAGGAATTGATCTGGATTCAGCTGTTCTTTGTGAACTGGTACCATGGACTGATCATTACCTTGTGAAGATCAGTTTGAGATTTGCCTCCTTCCTCTAAGGTGGCAACAAGCTTATTTATGCTCATCCATGGAGACTCATAGATCCAATTGGACTCCAGAATGCTCTGCAGGATTTGACTGGCTCTGCCTGCAGCTCTCTTGATGGACTCACTGATGCCTGGAATCTGGGCCTTTAAGAGGCCATTGATCGAGTCTCCCCCCCCCCGGCACCCTCTTCTCCCCTTACTACTTTGGCTCCCTGGTATACATTTATTTATTTATTTAATTAATTTTATTTATACCCCGCCCTCCCCGCGTACGAGCTCAGGGCGGCTTACAACCATATGGCACATAGTGCAATAAAATACAATAAAACAATTTATACATGGGCCACGCCCAAGGATCCCGCGTGACTAAAACCCTCTCTCCATATTGCACATACAGATGAACTAAGAATGGTAAAATGTGGGCTTAGATGGTTAGAGCAGTGCTGGGAATGTATGCATGACAAAGCAACAAGAGCACTTTATGGAGCCCATTTAAAAGCCTATGAAGTGAATGCAGCAAAGCTCTCTTTTGTGCCTCAATTTCATTGGCTGCATTGCATCCAACTCAGTTGTTTAGAGTTATTAGGCAATTGACCACCATATTAATACTGAATATTACTGAACACAATATTAAACTGAATATTGGGGGAAAGCTGACAGGAGATGAAAAGTCTCCGGTTCGGGTTGGCTCATCTCAGAGAGATGAGGGGGACCTGTTGCTTTTCTGCAGGGAGGTGGATTGAAATTGTCCACTGAGACCATGACAAGTGACATGGACTGCCTGACAAGGTCTCGAGATAGCAAGAGGAAGGTTGCAGGCTTAACTTGTATGGGAAATTACAGCTGTTTCTATACAAATGCTATAGAAGTGTCCGAGGTAAAATCGGGGAGTTGGAGTGCTTGGTGTTGGAGGGAAAAATAGACATTGTGGGTAATTCAGAAACTTGGTGGGATGAGGAAAATCAGTGGGATACAGTGATTCCCGGTTATATATTATATCGGAAGGATAGGGGGGGAAGGGTTGGAGGTGGGGTAGCTCTGTATGTCAGAGAGGGTATAAAGTCTAGAAAGATTGAGAGGCTAAGTGAATTGGATTCGCTTCTGGAAATTCTATGGGTTGAAATAGGGGGCCAAAAGGAAACTCAACACTGGGAGTTTGTTATCGCCCACCGGATCAAAAGATAGAGGAGGATTATAAAATGATGAATGAATTAAAGATAGCAGCTAGACAGAAACACTGTGTCGTAATAGGTGATTTTAACTATCCACACATTGATTGGGTCAATATGTGTTCTAGTCGAGAAAAAGAGATTGAGTTTCTAGACACTCTAAATGACTGTGCTATGGAGCAGATGGTCACGGAACCTACCAGGGGAGAGGCGATCCTTGATTTGGTCCTAAGTAACACTCAAGACCTGGTGAGAGATGTAAAAGTGATTGCACCGCTTGGAAACAGTGATCATAATGTTGTTGAGTTCATCATTTGTACAAATAGAGAATTGGCCAAAAAGACTCACACAACCATTTTTAACTTTAAAAGGGGTAATTTCTCTGATATGAGGGGACACGTGGGGAGGAAACTGAAAGGAAAAGTAGAAAGGGTCAAAACAATTGGGGAAGCTTGGGATCTATTTAAAACTACGATCCTAGAAGCTCAAAAAATATATATTCCGCAGGTTAGGAAAGGCACAAACAGGTATAGGAAAAAGCCTGCATGGTTAACAAACAGAGTAATGGAGGCTGTAAAAAGTAAAAAGAATTCCTTTAAGCAGTGGAAAGCTAGTCACAGTGAGGCTGATAAAACGGAACACAGGCTATGGCAAATAAAATGCAAGTCTGAGGTCAGGCAGGCAAAAAGGGAATATGAGGAGCATATAGCAAAAAACGTAAAAACCAACAATAAAACTTTCTTCAAATACATTAGAAACAGGAAACCAGCCAGGGAGGCAGTGGGGCCCTTGGACGACCAAGGGGTAAAAGGAGTATTGAAGGATGATAGGGAAATGGCTGAGAAGCTAAATGCATTTTTTGCCTCCGTCTTCACTGTGGAAGATGAGAAGTGCTTGCCCACTCCAGAACCACTGATTTCAGGAGGGGTGTTGGAAGACCTGAGTCAGATTGAGGTGATGAGAGAGGAGGTCCTAAAACTGATAGACAACTTAAAAACTGATAAATCACCAGGCCCAGATGGCATACATCCGAGAGTTCTGAAAGAACTCAAATGTGAACTTGTAGATCTCCTGACAAAGATATGTAATCTTTCCTTAAAATCTGCCTCCATTCCTGAGGATTGGAAGGTAGCTAATGTCACTCCCATCTTTAAAAAGGGTTCCAGAGGAGATCCGGGAAATTACAGGCCAGTCAGTCTGACGTCGATACCGGGTAAATTGGTGGAAACCATTATTAAGGAAAGAATTAGTAGGCACATAGATGAACAAAACCTATTGAGGCAGACTCAGCACGGTTTCTGTAAGGGAAGATCTTGTCTCACTAACCTGTTAGTGTTCTTTGAGGGGGTGAACAAACATGTGGACAAGGGGGATCCAATAGATATTATTTACCTTGACTTCCAGAAAGCTTTTGATAAAGTTCCTCATCAAAGGCTCCTAAGTAAGCTCAAAAATCATGGGATAGAAGGACAAGTCCTTTTATGGATCAAAAACTGGCTAGTTCATAGAAAACAGAGAGTGAGTGTAGGTGGGCAATTTTCTCAGTGGAGGGTGGTAAGCAGTGGGGTACCGCAGGGATCAGTACTTGGTCCACTGCTTTTTAACTTGTTCATTAATGATTTGGAGATGGGAGTAAGCAGTGAAGTGGCTAAATTTGCGGATGATACAAAGTTGTTCGGGGTGGTGAAAACCAGTGAGGATTGTGAGGCACTCCAAAGGGATCTGTCAATTTTGGGCGAGTGGGCGTCAACATGGCAAATGGGGTTCAATGTGGCCAAGTGCAAGGTGATGCACATTGGAGCCAAAAATCCTAACTATAAATACACGTTGATGGGGTCTGAACTGGCAGAGACTGATCAAGAGAGAGATCTTGGAGTTGTAGTGGATAACTCACTGAAAATGTCGAGACAGTGTGTGACTGCAATAAAGAAGGCCAATGCTATGCTGGGGATTATTAGGAAGGGTATTGTAAACAGATCAGCCAATATCATAATGCCCCTATATAAATCAATGGTGAGAC
The DNA here is from genome assembly GCF_001447785.1 of Gekko japonicus. Taxonomy (NCBI): domain Eukaryota; kingdom Metazoa; phylum Chordata; class Lepidosauria; order Squamata; family Gekkonidae; genus Gekko; species Gekko japonicus. The sequence goes on along the minus strand of NW_015175383.1, from coordinate 297,808 downwards.
CTCATTTGGAATACTGTGTGCAGTTCTGGTCACCACACCTTAAAAAGGATATTATAGCTTTGGAAAAAGTGCAGAAAAGAGCAACTCGAATGATAAAAGGGTTGGAACACTTTCCCTATGAGGAAAGGTTAAAGCACTTGGGGCTCTCTAGTTTGGAGAAATGACGACTGAGGGGTGACATGATTGAGGTTTATAAGATTATGCATGGGAAAGAGCAGGTAGAGAAAGAGGTACTTTTCTCCCTTTCTCACAATACAAGAACTCGTGGGCACTCCATGAAATTGCTGAGCAGTCGGGTTAGAACGGATAAAAGGAAGTACTTCTTCATCCAAAGAGTGATTAACACATGGAATTCACTGCCACAGAGGTGGTGGTGGCTACAAGTATGGACGGCTTCAAAAGGGAATTAGATAAGCATATGAAGCAGAGGTCCATCAGTGGCTATTGGCCACAAGGTATAGATTGGGGCTCTGGGGCAAGTGATGCTCTGTCTTCTTGGTGCTTGGGGGGGTCAACAGTGGGAGGTCTTCTAATGTCCTGGCCCCATTGGTGGACCTCCTGATGGCACTGGTATTTCTGGCCACTGTGTGACACAGAGTGTTGGACTGGATGGGCCTTTGGCCTGATCCAACATTAGCATCTCTTATGTTCTTATGTTCTTATTTTGGTGGCTCCAAAAGTAGATGGGAATTTGGCTATTCGCTGTGACACATTTGCAACATTCTTTTCAGATAAAGTCACTCCTTTGCCAAGACTTGTCTGCCAGATTTGGAATTAGTAGGAATCTTGGGGCCCGGCAGATGCAGTTGGGTCCATTTCTGGACTCCTTCAATCCACTCTCCCAGGTGGATGTTGACAGGGTCCTATTGAATGTGTGGCCTACTACCTGCTCCTTGTATCCCTGCCCTTCCTGGTTGGTGAAAGCCTCCAGGGAAGTGGTAGGAGCAGCCTTGAGAGACATTATAAATCTCTCTCCCATGGTTTTTTCTTCTGCTCCTTCAAGGAGGCGGTGGTGGTGCCACACCTGAAAAAGTCATTGTTAGATGAGAGGGACCTAGCCAATTATTGCCCAGTATCTAATCTTACATTTCTGGGAAAGGTGACTGAGCAAGCAGTGGCTGAACAGTTCCAGGAATTTCTGGATGAGACATCTGCCCTAGTTCCCCTTCAATTTGGCTTCTGCCCAGGGTTTGGGACTGAGACAGCTCTGGTTGCTTTGGTTGACAATCTCCAGTTACACCTTGATGCAGGTGGGATGGTGCTACTGATCCTACTGAATCTGTTTGTTGTCTTTGACACAGTAGACCATTTGGTCCTGGTCAACCTCCTAATCTCCCTAGGTGTGAGAGAGATACGGCCTTGAGCTGGTTCTTCTCATTATTCCAGGGTTGGTCTCAGAGGGTGAACAGAGGCTGTCACTGCAGGCCCTGACCTGTAGAGTTCCACAGGGGTCGATTCTCTCCCCAATGTTATTTAACATATATATGTGCCCTCTGGCGGAGATTGTCAGGAGGTTTGGAGTGGGGTGTCATCAATATACAGATGACACCCAGCTCTACCTGTTATTTAAGGATCAACCGGTAGATGGAATTCCAGTCTTGGCCTCCTGCCTGGAGGCAGTGGTAGAATGGCTAAGTGAGAGTTGGTTGAAATTAAATAAGACAGGGATTATGTGGCTGGGGAAGACCAGACCACTCAGGTAGCCATCTCTACTGACCCTTGATGGGGTCTGTCTTTCTACAGTCGACTTGGTCAGGAATTTGGGAGTATGGATCAATTCTTTGCTCTCCATGGACAAGTATGTGCTCTTGGTGACAAAGACTGGGTTTTTCCTTCTACGCTGAGCCCGCCAACTGGCTCCCTACCTGTCTCTGGAGGACCTTGCCATGGTGATGCAACAGTCACCACGGGACTGGATTACTATAATGCAGGGCTACCTTTGAAGATGCTTTGAAAGCTGCAAGTGGTCCAGAATGCAGCTGCTAGATTTCTGACAGGAGTGTCCTGGTCAGAACATATAACACCTATCCTATGGCAGCTGCACTGGTTCCCAGTTAGTTTCCAGTGCCAGTTCAAAGTGTTGGTGCTTACCTTTAAAGCTCTAAATGGTTTGGGACCCTCGTACCTTGGGACTGCCTCTTCCAGCATGATCCTCACCATCTTCTTCGCTCTTCATCTCAGAATTTATTGAAGGTCCCTGGTCCATGAACTGCCTACCTTGCGTCAACAAGGGTAAGGGCCTTCTCAGTAGTGGCTCCTTTTCTGTGGAACCAGCTGCCCGAAGAGATGCATGCCTTGTGGGACCTCCCTAGGCTTGGCAGGGCATGCAAGGCTGCTCATTTTCGGGTGGTTGTTGGGTGGTCCTGATCCACCAGGCAGCTGTATCTTCACCTTCCACATATCCTACCCTGCTTGATAGTAGATAGATTTTAATAGGGACAGATTTTTACCAGTTTTATATTTTTAAAGATTATTTATCATATCTTTGTATTGTTTGTATTGGTGTGTTTTATTTGCTGTTAGCTGCCTCAAGTCCGTTTCAGGGGAGAGCAAGTGGGGTACATTGGCATTAGTCCCATTCCAGTTCGGCTTCCACCCTGACCATGGAATGGAGACTGTGCTGGTCGCCCTAATAGACAGTCTCTGTAGGCAGCTGGATCAAGGTGGGTCGGTGCTGCTGTTGCTGTTGGACCTCACAGCAATGTTTGACACAGGTAATTACAATTTTCTGACTCACCATCTTGCCAGCATAGGAGTCTGTGGGGTGGCCCTTCAGTGGCTTTCCTCATTTCTCCATGGACAGGGACAGAGGGTGACACTGGGTGGGGATGTGTCGTCTAAGTAACCCTTATTGTGTGGGGTCCCGCAGGGGGCACTCCTCTCCCCAATGTTATTTAACATCTATACGCGCCCCATCATCCACTTGGTGAGGAGTTTTGGGCTTGGGTGCCATTGATATGCTGATAACACCCAGCTGTATCTGCTATTGGATGGCTGGACGGCTACCACCCTGGAAAATCTAGCTGAGAGATTGGAGGCTGTGGTGGTGGTGATGATGATGATAAATTTAATAAATAAAATAAATATCTGTCCTGTAAATACATTGGTCTGTAAACTGTATCCTGCCTTTAACACTGTTTGGGGAAGAATTGCACCAACCTTGTGAAACAGCTAGCATTGCCTTTTCAGCTTTGTCAAAGGAAACAAGCCAAGATATGCTACAAAAAACCCAAAGAACTGAATAGACAATGGAAGATGAGCATAGAAGGTTTTTGCAACCCTCAAGTGGAGTAGTCTCTATGAAACAGCTGGCAGATGGTTTAGAACTCCATTTACAATGTTAAGATTCCAGCATAAAGTGTTTTGCTAACAGTGTATTTCACTCTTTTCATCAGTTCTCCATTTGCATCACTGAATCGTAGCTTTATTTCAGAAGTGAATATGGCTCACATAACTGTTCAGGCTCGTATTACTGATCCATATCTGTTTGTAATTCTGTTCCCTTTACCTCCCACATGAGTCGCACCTTTCTAGTGCAAATAAGCTGCCACTAGTACCTCTGCTTGATCTCTATGCTACAGATGTCTCTAATTAACTTTGCTGTGACAAGCCACCAGGATACAGTTATAGAGGTTGACAGATCCCTGTGTCCTTGGAGGCTCTACCCTGTCACCTGAAACATTCCTTGTGCTAACATCTTTTTGGCAAGCTTTTTTGAATGACTAAGTCCATCTTGTATCTGTATATTTAATACGGAGAGTGTAGAGTGATAGCCACTAAAAGATAACAAAGAATGTATAGTTGGAGGGCAATTACAGTATCAACTTTGATTTAGTAACATAAGAGAAGTGTGGTTAGTTCTAATACAACTGTCGACCCAAAACAAGAGACTTTTCAAGTAATATTTTTAAGAGAGTCTTAAAACTTCATTGTTGTATTTTTAGAGTTCAATGACAGGAAATATTGTATCAACAAGTGATTGTGCTGTAAACTTAATTAGAATGGGAATTATAAGACTTTGCATATTTTTATTCTAAAATCTGTCTATAACCCCATATCAATGAAAACTATTTTCAGTCTTTCCCCCTCTGTTGGAGCTTTCAGTAGGTTTTACCGTGCAGCCACAAAGACAAGGAACTTGGGTATTTTGTTTAGTGATATTGGTGCATGTATGTTTTTAAATTTTGAAATATAACACTTTGGGATGCCAACTTCACAGTATCATAACTACCCATATTAGGATGCTATGTGAATTATATGTTATAATCCTAGTGATTAGCTTTCAAGTGGTTATGAGTCTATTGCAGTACATTCTGATGCAAGAGACTGTTTCCTTTGGCTAATGAACTTTACCTCTGTTGGAGAGAGAAAGAGACTTATATTCTTCATTTTACAGAAAAGTGTTATTCTCTTTAAGGCTTTATTTGACTAACCCAAGGCTACTGTCTCAAAACCGCCAGAGTAAGGTATGCCATAGAATTGTGGTGTCTTCCTTGTGAAGTCTAGTGAACTGGAAGAGTCTAAAATAAAATATGTCTAGTGATCCTAATTGGCCCTGAGTCACTGACAAAGTAGAAGACTTTGCGCTACAGTGAGTAAGAAACCACTACTTAAAAAAATACTGTTGCAATCCCAGGTTTGTAATCAAAGTAGCAGAACTTGCCTAATGAATTTAAGATTGAAAATCAAATTTTCTTAGAACTTGTCACTTGAGAATCAGAGTAATTATTTCCTATTGTCCTTTGTGGAATATAGCTATAATTGTATTAGTGTAGAAATGTTCACATAAACACTTAATTGTTAACATTCTCCTGCTTCAGCAGAAGTCATCATCTCATCATATTTTATTGTCAGAAAAGGTTGTTTAAATTTTAAAAAGAAAACATTGGCAGAAACAGTATTCAGTTGTCTCAGAGATAAAACTATCTGGAGGCATCTGAGGATTATAATTCTGAGAAAATCTATATAATAAAAAATGAATGTGGCTTCCATAGTCATTTTTGGAAAATGGGAGTGACATTATATCTGTAATCAATATATGTACGCATACAGAAACAACCAAATAGTAGCATCTCTCCTTATATATAATTGAGTAAGAACATTCTATATGAACATTCTAAATTTGGCCCCTTTAGTGTTAGGCCGGAAAAACTGCCACTCAGGAGAGACTGGCTGGGTTGACTGGCTGCTTTGTGCAGTCCCGCCCAGCGTTCCAAGGTTATTTGCATATGGAAGCTGATTGGACTACACTCCATTCCCCCCCTCAAACTCCCCCCCCCCCCGGCAAGGCAGTTGGGATTTTCAGTTGCATAACATACCTCATAGGGAAGAGGAGAATGATGTCAGCTTCCCTTTCCCTAGGCAGAGACTGGGGGGGGGGATGTAAACCTGAAGACAGACAGGCAGATAAAGGTAGGCTGATGGTTGCCTGGAAAGGGCATAGTGTTGCCAACTCCAGATTGGAAACTTCCAGGATATTTTAGGGATGAAGCCTGCTGAGGTTGGGGTCTGAGGAGGAGGAAGAGGAGGACCTCAGACAGATACGCCATAGACCCCACCCTCCGAACAAGCTG